>NC_051177.1:124041286-124133035 GCF_013339695.2 Rhipicephalus sanguineus | reverse complement strand
GGCGAAGTTCTGGACAAAGCGACGGAAGTAGGAGCACAGTCCAAGAAACTGCGGACGTCCTTGGCCGAGCGGGGAGTGGGGAAATCTCGAACTGCTCGGACTTTCCCAGGGTCTGGTTGCACGCCCGCAGCGTCAACAAGATGGCCGAGTACGCAGATTTGGCGTTGTCCAAAGTGACATTTAGACGAGTTAAGTTGAAGGTTAGCGCGTCGGAAAACATCAAGCACTGTGGACAGGCGAGTAAGGTGGTTTTCGAAGGTGGTGGAAAAAACAATAACATCGTCCAGGTAGCAAAGACAGATGGACCACTTCATGCCGCGAAGGAGAGAGTCCATCATGCGTTCGAAAGTCGCGGGAGCATTACACAAGCCGAACGGCATCACCTTAAACTGATAAAGTCCATCAGGGGTCACGAAGGCAGTCTTCTCTCTGTCTTGGTCGTCCACAGCGATCTGCCAGTACCCTGAGCGCAGGTCGATTGACGAGAAATAACTGGCGCCGTGCAAGCAATCGAGTGCGTCGTCAATACGCGGGAGAGGATATACATCTTTCTTGGTAATATGGTTGAGATGGCGGTAGTCAACACAGAATCTCCAGCTATTGTCCTTCTTTTTAACAAGGACAACAGGGGAGGACCAGGGACTGGAAGAGGGTTCGATTATGCCCTTATGAAGCATTTTATCTACCTCCCGTTGTATAATAACACGCTCCGGTGCTGACACACGATATGGCCGTCTGTGAATGGGTTCGAGCATCACCGGTATCAATGCGATGGGTGACCACGGATGTCTGGCCCAAATTACGGTCGCCGAAGTCAAAGAATGTCCTGGTAGGAGACGAGGAGGCGGCGGAGAGCAGAGACTTGCTCTGAAGTGAGCTCTTCGGATATCATTGGCGTGAAGCGGGTCGCAAGAGGAACGTGAAGCGAATGACGGCATTGAAAAATCTGGTGGCGCATCTGTGTTCAAAGCGGAAACTGTATGGTCGGCCAGTGGTGTCAGATGTGCAAGTGACATGCCGCGAGGAAGAACTTGCGTCGAGAAGCCAAAATTGAGGACGGGAAAAGAAGTTTGATTGGCTGTAACTGTCACCACCGTGTTGGGCAGCGTGACATTGCGCGTCATGGCGACGTCAGGAATCGGGACAGCAACATAATCACCATCAGGTACTGGTGGGAATGGCGAGAGCTGGACTTGAACTGCGGCTTGCGGCGGAAGTCGAAGGAACTCGAGGGATCGTAGACGAGGTGGGCCGGCAGGAGCGGTATCTGAGAACGAAGGGAGTTCTAGCCGAAGAAGTCCTGCAGAGCAGTCGATAAGCGCCGCGTGTGTGGTAAAGAAAGTCAATACCAAGGATGAGTCATGAGGGCAATTTTCTAGTACAGCAAACAGAACTGACGTGTGATGATCAGAAATTGTGATTCGCGCAGTGCACATTCCTAGTACAGCAGGAGTACTCCCATCGGCTATACGGACGGTAGGAGCAATCGCGGGCGTCAGAACTTTTTTGTAGGCGGCGGCGGAGGTTTGAGCTCATGACAGATATTTGTGCACCGGTATCTATAAGAGCAGTCACAGGTAAACCATCAACGAGAATTTCAAGAAGGTTACGTCGCTTGTCCGGAGTACGAGAGGTTTTTCAGTCCAAGTCGTGTATGCAGCGTCACCTCCGGGGGCTGCACCGGCTAGTTTCCCGAGTGGCGGTCAAAGGGAGACCGAGAGCGGCGAGGTTGGGGCGAGCGGGACTGGCGACGCTGGGGCGATGGCGATCGGCTGGTTCGATGTTCTGAAAAACGTTCCGCACTTGTCTCAGCACGAAAGGACGGAGCGTATGGCGCACGTTCGGAGCGGGGATCCCCAATTGTAGAAGCTTGGTCGAGGTGATGAGGTCCAACGGCTGCGGCAATGGCGGGCTATGTGTCCTATCCGATGGCACGTGAAACATATGGGCCGATCATCAGGTGTACGCCATTCGGCTGGGTTTCGTCGCGGCGCGGAGGGGAGGGTCGGAGTAGCAGCAGCAACGACTGGAGAAGCCGAGTTGGGAGTAGCATTGGCACTTTGAAGGTTTGGTGAAATGCCCATATTCGCGATCTCTTGGCGCACCACGGCCTGTATTAATGAAACAGTAGCGAGATTGCTTCCGGTAGTGTTGTCGTTGGACATAACAGGAACAGGAGCCATAGCCTCGAGTTCGCGACGGACAATCCTGGTGACGTTTTCCGGAGCTGCTGGTTGATGTAGCGTGGGTAAATCTTCGCAGGAGGACGTAGCCGCCGTGTTGGGAAGACGGTCAAACCGGTGAATGATGCGCCTACTTTTTGCCTGTTCGAAGCGACGACATTCTGCAATGACTGACTCCACAGTCGAGCAATCCTTGCACAGCAGAAAATTAAAGGCGTCGTCGGCAATTCCCTTTAGTATGTGTCCGACCTTGTCCTCTTCAGGCATGTCCTTGTCTATCTTGCGGCACAAAGCCAACACGTCCTGGATGTACGCGATGTACGGCTCTGTGGAAGTCTGGACACGAGTTGCGAGCTCTTTCCTTGCAGCTGCTTGTCGTCCGATAGGCTTCCCAAATAAATCGCGTAATTTTTGCTTGCACACATCCCAACTTGTCAACTCTTCTTCATGCGTCTCATACCAGAGTTTTGCAGTGCCACGTAAGTAGAAGAGGATGTTGGCCAGCATCAGCGTTGGGTCCCAGTGGTTGCTGCTGCTGACGCGCTCATACAGAGCCAGCCAGTCGTCGACGTCCACGCCACTTGTGCCGTTGAACGTGCCAGGATCACGGGGGTGCACCACAACGATCGGCTGTGGGCCTGACGGATCTTGTTCACACTGGGTCGCTTGGTCCGTCATCGTGGCAGCTGCAACGCGCCGTCCGCTTCGAAGATCCAGTTCCTGGTGCTTTATAGCGAGTCGTACCCCGCACCTTCCACCAAAGATGTTACGGGGAAGAAACTATATACACAGGGTATATTTGACAGTAAAAGCATACAACGCTGCTGCAGTCCAAGCGCGTTCCGCTCAGCACTTCGTCTTCGTCGTTTGCTGCCCTTCTCCGCTCGTGACAATATATATATATATATATATATAGTCTCAGCGCCACATCCTATCACGACGAAACGAGCTTTCACGCACGTCGCAAATGTAAGGGAACATGCGGAAAATTTTCACAGCAAATATTGGGTTGTGTGGAATGAAAACGGAAAAGCGAACTTTGCGATCGGGACGGAACGTCCAACTGAGACGGAATGTCCAACCGAGACGGAATGTCCAACGAAACTGAATGTCCACGATCGATTGGACATTCAGTCTCGTTGGACATTTCGTCTCGTTGGACATTCAGGCCGAAAGCGCCACTTTAGCACGAAGATGCCATAATTTTTTTTTTAATTTTAAAAGCGACTTATATGGGGTAATTATGGCAAATGTTCACCATATTACTATTCAAGTCCTGGAAATATTCGGATTCGCTTCGAAATTACTCGATACTAATCACTAGAGACCGGATTTTCATTTAACCCCAAATTTCGCTTTCGAGTGCAGTTTGAGACCGTTATTCATGTTACCGGGCAACATCGACTGTTGGGAACTCTATGGGGTTCAACCTATAGTCCTCTAGTTCAACCAACTTCCGGAAAAGAACCGCTAGCAGGAGTGAAATGAGACGCGCCGGCCACTATACGCCGCCGCGCGCTGACATGACGCGAGCGATTGGCGAATGCGAAACAGTGGAGAGCCGTCAGGGGAAAGGAGAGGAGTAAAAGTAAGAAAAATGTGATGTGCACGCGGCTTTTGTTTTGCTTGTAATTTACTTCTTGAGGTGTTCACCAACAGGAGAGAAATTGATTCGCGCGATTAGAACCAGTCAATACGAGGCATCCCTCCCTTCTGGTATTTTAGCGGTCTGGCTATCTGCTCCTGTACTGCCCTTCTCAGCCGTGCCGAAAAAAAAAAACTGACTCAGGAGTGTGTTGATCCGACGATGAACACTTCACTCACAATAATACAGAATAAAATGAGAGACCGTATTTTGCGAACCACGCGGGAAAAAATTGTGTGGCTCGCAAACAGCAAAGAACATCGGTGCAGGTGAAAACCCAGTAACCACACCGTGTCTCGCTTAGACACAGCAGGTCGTCATCGTGTTCCAAGTCTGCGTAACGCTTGACGAGCGACCTGACCTTTATAACGGTGATTATGAATTCATATTCGAACACTTTTTCAAACGCATCGTTATACCTACTGGTTATCGTGTCATGGGGTTGTTATTTTAGCCTAGTAAACTCGACAGCCAAAGTCTTGTGTACATTACACTTTGCCTGGTAGAAAGTGCAATCTTCACCTTGACTGGTCAAGTAAAGCCCTTCGATGTTCGGTATTCGCACAAACGCAGCGCTCCGACTGCGCCATCATTCGGCTACTGACGTTCACAGCTTTATAAAGCTACACGTTCACGTCTTCAATCTACGCTGCAATTTAAATTTAACTTTCTATTATTGGTTTATTGGCTAGAGAGAATCATTAGCAGTGCGCCCATAACGCCAGCATTTGGTGCATTGTATGAGACGAGGAGCTTGAGCTTGGCTAGACGTCTTATTTTTTAGTGGGCCGGATGGGAGTAGTGGGGCTAGCGCAATTTCTGGGGCACATACTGCCTAGGTGAAGCTGCGCACGACGACATGAGAAACCTAGCGAGGTTCTATAGCAGCTCCAGTAGAAAAGGACAATTGCGCGGCTATGTTCAACTGTAGGCTCCTTTGTGACATCGTAAAAAATAGCATTCTTTGCTTTCTTGTCGTAGATGCAGGTCGCGCACGTCTTTGTTTTGAAATCATTTGTATTTATGTAAAAATTTAGTGCACCTGCATATACGACGTTGGAGGCCTAACACGTATTGGCCTGCCTATTTTTGGCGCCTAAAACGTTGTTTTGCCTGCCTGCTTCTGGCACCTAAAACGCGCTTTTTTAATGCCTAAAAATCCGGCCTCTACTAATTACCATTCGCTTCGAACCAAAAAAAGTGATGTTCGCACAAGCAAATATACTTTTGAAGAGAGGCGTAACCGGGATTATATTCCAGAGGGGGAGGGGGGGGGGGGCGCCCGACTCTTTTATAAGCGTATTTGTATGTAACTCATAAACTTGATGCAAAAAAAAAAAAGATCGCCAGGTTTGCTCCGAACACGCAGCACAGTCACAGCGAAAGCTGAAAGAGCGGCCTTTCCTACAGCTTGTTGTAAGCAACTAGTACGAATTCTGTACCCCCTACGCCACAAATCATAATTTTATGAAGTAAGGAAGCAGCCACTATGCCATAAATCATAATTTTTGTGATGTAGGGAAGCACCCACTATGCCATTATTCCTCATTCTGCAGAGAAGCGTGGCACCACATCTGTAGGGCATTATGTGCCCTTTATGCTGTGGCTGATGGATGGATGGATGAAAGAACTTTATTGAGGTCCAATAGGTCGTGCTAGTTTCCTAGCCCGAAGCGGGCCGCTCCCACGTTGGGACCGAAAGACCTAGTCTTTCGGCCGCTTCGCGGGCCCGTTGGACTGCCCATAATTGTCCCTCTAATGTCGGACTGCGCAGAGCTGCGTCCCACCGCTCTTCAGTGTTTTCCTTGTCGCTGCGTAACGCGGAGCAACGCCAGAGCATATGAGTGAGATCTATTGTTTCGTGGCATGTTTGGCATGTTGTAGGAGTAGAGAACTCCGGATAAATCTTGGTAATTAAGAGCGGGTTCGGATAGGTTCTTGTTTGTAAGAGCCTTAGTGTAATGGCCTGTGCTCGATTTAGTTTACTGTGTGGAGGGGGGAAGACCCTGCGTCCTAGGTAAAAGTGCTTTGTTAGCTCGTTGTAAGAGATGACGATGAAGAATTATGGCTGAACCCTTTGTAATGGGTTGGACGAATTCAACGACCAACTCGTTGCGTAATTAGCATTGTGTGATGACTGATTGTTATTTTACTCTTGTGCCACGCTATATTACATAAGTTAACGCGATTCCTTGCCGGACATGACGCCTGTATAGGTCTTTTTGCCAAGGAGTTTCAAACGCCGGCGTGGCGCTGTTGCAGAATACTTGACGGCCACGCAGAGCGTGCGGGTTCAAATTCCATCCGGTACTGAATATATTTCTTTCTTATTTCATGTTTTCTATTTCGCGCGATAGCGGTTACGGACACCGGTGGCACTAAAATCGGCTCTTGTTGTGATCTCATAACGGCTTTCGCTGTAAAAGGGGGGGGGGGGACTAACACAGACGCGGACAAATTAATAAAAACTACGACGCAAGCGCACCTTTGTCTGTGTCTAATAAGGTGCCTTTTTTTTACAGCGAAAGTTGTTATGAGATCACAAGAACGGCCATTTTTGCGCCGTAGTTGTGCGCCGCCGCCGGTGTCCGTACCCACTATCGCGCGAAATGCCTTACAGGTGCCTAGCGGGTACAAGGGTTCTCTGCAGAAAGACGAAAAATTACACGGTGGCTGCTTCCCTACTTCACAAAAATTATGATGATCTATAGCGTAGTGGGCTCCTCGCAAGTGCACTTGTATTGGTTGCCAAGGAAGGCCATAAGGCCCACATGATCCATTTCCTCAGGGTCTCGATAAAGTTATTTCCCTCTCTCTCTCCTTCTCAGGTTAACGTATGTTATATAGTGTGGTGGGAGAGTGAAATAACGACCGGGCGTCACACAATGCGAATTACGTAATTAGTGGGTGGTTTAAAGCTTCCAATCCATTACAAAGGGCTCAGCCATAATTCTTCATCGTCATCAACCGTCGCATCAAGAAACTGCACATAATGCCTTACAGATCGTACCTCGCTTCTCCGCAGAATGACGAGTACTGTCGCGGCGGGTGCTTCCCAACTTCATAAAAATTATGCCTTGTGGCGTAGTGGGTACCTGTCTAGTGTATTTGTATTACTAGCCCCAAGAGAGTTGACAACGGGCTTTAGAAATGCTGATCTTCCAGCTTTCGCTGTGACTGCGCTGCGCTTTACGCGCAGGCCTGGCGCTTTTTTTTTTTTTGCGTCAAGATGAACAGATACACACTCGCCCAAATGCGCGTTTTGGTAAGTAATACAAGCTGAAAAAATTCGGAAGGTGGGAAAGGGGGGGGGGAGGCTTAGCTGTGCCTATTTTGCTGAACGACTGGCAACTGCCAGCACGGCCACCAGTTCCAATCCATGTGCTGCTTTGATGTCATTGGAGCCACCGTGTTGCTTTGCCAGTACGCTAAAAAACCGCGTCGTGACATTTCTGAAAAGCTTGCTTTCCCGCAGTGCACTGATGTGAAGCCTGTTGAAAGTTTTGCGTGCTTCACTGTACAACAACAACAACAACAACAAAAAAAATTAAAAAACTTTGAGACCCTTGAGCTTCGCCTTCAAGAGTAGAACGCGACAGCGTAATTGGACCCCGCGCGCATCACCTTCTCAATTGCTAGCTTGGCTTCGGTTCTCGGTGCATGACTGACTGCAGAATGATTAAATATTTAATTGCACGCTAATTATCCTTAATTACTGAAACTCACACAAAACAACACATTCCTTCATTTTCTTTCTTGGAATTTATTATTGAGTGCCTTGGAATTATGCTATGCGAATTTGACGCATTTGAGGACAGTGCATCATAATTCGCGCCTGAAGGGGATATAGGACTCGAGATGTGCGCAAAAAGATGAATTCTCGCGGAACTTGAGAACCGTCTGAAACAGAAAGTTTCAGCCAATAGTGTTCTTTTCTTTCTTCTTTTTTTTCTTTCTTTTTTTCCCCCGACCTGCAGAGTTATCCACTGGAGTTTTCCAAGGAGCCCGTGTACTAAGGAGTTTTGCCCGCCCTGAAGAACGACACGTGATTCCCATAATGGCTCAATTAGCTTGGATCCGACTACTTTTGCAAATAAAAATGTTCTACAGCATTCTCGCATAGCCATTTACAACGCTAAGCCACCACTCCGTTACCGCGCGTATCTTACAATGGGCATAAACATCTTGCGAAACATGATCTAGACATTATATAGTCTGTCGCACATAATACAGATTTGTTCATTCACATTATGTGCAGGGCAATATTGCAACTCACAGCTTTTAAGTTGCAGCAACGAACAAGAAGGAAACGACAATTATCTTGCGTCTTCGACTATACGAGACGAAAGAGTGCTGATGTGAAGACTTGAGTCGTATTATTGCCCACATCGGACTGCCACCGGCTCTAGCCTTTTCGTTACGTATGACTGGTCTAAAAGGACACTGCAGAGAAAAACGATTTCTGTGGTATCAGTACATTACTCCTTCACAATACCAAGAACACAACGCTTACCGCGAGAAGGCGCTTGGTAAGCGAGAGAACGCGCAAAAAGAACATGCGGGTGGCGACGCCGCCTTGAAGTTCCCGCACTAGCCAGTGGCGTAGCCATGGGGGAAGGAGGGGGGGGGGGCTCACCGGGATCGGCCTCCCCCACCCCCGAAATTTTTTCTGCCATGATATACAGAGCATAAAATGGCACTCTACCACACTTACCTGCCCGGACCCCACGTCAGATCAAGGGCGTGCCCCCCCCCCCCCCACTCCCCCGAAAAAAATTTCTGCCTACGCCTCTGGCACCAGCCGCCGGACATGATAGATTTTGACGGCGTCTGCTAACGCCTACGTAGTACGTGGTTCCTAATCGGTAATAATGAAGAAGGCTATATCTCTGTTACATCGCTGGCCTCTTCAGAGGCCAGAGATATAAAATACCAATTTTCAAGAAATTTCGTTCAACAAGTGAGGCGAAAATGCGCAAAAGAAAACACACTTCGAAATTCGTGACGTCACCATCACAGATTTCGGCGCGAAATTTAAAGATGAATCTGACCTTGATTTTATCATCTATTTACAAACTTATGGCGGTAAAGTTGATTTATTGTAGTGCCTCTTTAAGCATCGGCGACGAAAAAAGGCATTCGTACATGTCCGAGGACGCGCCGAGTGTAATCGTCGGAGACGTCGGGCTAACTGCACATTTGGTTTGTTCGTTTTGTTTTTCGCAAGACTGATGGCGTCTTTGTACATGAGCCTCGATTCGCGGGCAGGTTTCGGTCCAAGGTTACGAGGTGTCCTGTGATTCGCGCACCACGTCTATAACGACGTCTGCATTCGCACCACGGCTCGGGGAACCGAAAAGTTCGAGCGTGGCACCCGGCAGGATCAAGCTTTAAGGGTGCGAAAAGCACTCTGCATTCTGCCGCTAACTTGTGACTGCAACGTGTGTGTGAGGCAATTGTCATGTTCTCCCGAGACAGCACACACACGAAGCTCAGTCCAAGTGCTGACTGACGTATGCGGCCAGCATACGTCAGTCAGCATGATGGCCCTCATCAGTAAGTGCTGTCTGTGAATAGAGAATTTATTCGTCCGAATAACAGAAAATCGGGACGCAGGTGGCCTGTGTTTGCTATAAAAGAAAAAAAAAGTCACAGTATCACCGCAAGAGCGAAGCAAGGAATGCGATTACAACAAAATTGGAATGTTGTATACGAAGTAAGGCCAGCAGCCAACTCCTGTAGCATCCGATATGGCGTAACTAAACAAACGGCTGGTGTAAGGAAACGCGGCCGCTACAGCGAGCGAAGCGACCTTCGCGCTGTCTGTGGCTTCAACGAAAACTTTGCGATGAGAACGCAGCATGTACAAAAGGTATGCGCCATCTGCTAATCCCTGACAAAATACGACGCGCGCCACCGCGGGTAACCACGCCCGGTCGGTCAAAGTATTGTGAGCGCATGCATAGTATGCACTTTCTACCGGAGCCACGCAGCCCCTCCACAGGAACCCCTCCATGCGCCTCTCGCGCAACGCAGACTGCCGGTGCATTTCCTCTCCTCTTTAGCCGCGTTTCACTAGCACGTAAAACGCACGACATGCGGGGCGGTGTTATCGATCTGGACTTTACATGAAACCTCACGGCGGCGCCGACAGCGACGGCAAAAGTTTGCCATGAGTGTCCATATATTTGCTATCGCAATAAGAACTGGATTACGTATATAGGATCAAGATTTGCGGCGGAGAGAAAAACACAGGATGTCCGCCATGGTGCTCGGCTGCTGACCCGAAGGTCACGGGTTCAATCCCGACAGCGCGGCGGTCGCATTTCGATGGAGTCGAAATGCTAGAGGCCTGTGTATACTGTGCAATGTCAGTAGCCTGCTATATTAATATGGTACGGGCTGAGGCTTTATTCTTTTTCGTACCGCACAATAAAGAATGTAAATGTGCAATGTCAGTGCACGTTAAAGAACACCAAATGGTCAAAATTTCTGGAGCCATCCACTACGGCGTGCCTCATAATCATATCGTGGTTTCGGCACGTTAAACCCCAGATATTCTTATTATTAAACTGAAGATAGTAGAGGTTTTGTCTGGGTAAGTTGGTGCGACATTTGCAAAATAGAACAGCACGAAAGACGTCACGGAAGAGACAAAAACCACAAGACGAGTGCTGACTACCAACTGAGATTTATTTGATGAAAGTGCCTTCTTTATGTTGTCACATGGTCAGCACCGACAACACGCCCCACTCACGAAACCAGTAATAGCACCAATCATGAACGCTATCTCATAACAAAATCTGAATCGACGCACAGTTAACAACCGGAACAGCACACATAGATTATACAGACGCGCATGGCAATTGTCGAAACACGCTTAAAGACACATTATCACAGTTTAACATGTAAGTGCACATATCTCGTTAAAACACTGTATTGCACATGCTCCTCCCAATCAGCACAGAAAGCAAGATATTACAACGCAGTGACTATTCTGTGGTCCAGACCACAGGATAGACTGCAGCTTTATTCTGTGGACCAGACCACAAAGTAAAGGGCAGCCTTATTTTGTGGACCACACAATAAACTTGCGCGCTGTGGGCTGTGCAGAATGTACTGTAGCCCAAGCAGCCCACCTCTCTTGACGACGGTTTCTGCGCACCAGACCACAGAATAGAGTCCCAATCTATTCTGTGGACCAGGCCACAGGGTAAACTGCAGCTTTGTTCTGTGGAAAAGACCACAAAATAAGGTGCAGCTTTATCTTGTGGACCACACCAAAGAGACTTGTGCTGTGGACCGTGCGCACCAGACGTCGCTGTAGCCCAAACAGCCCACCTCTCTTGACGACGGGTTTCTCTCACAAATTGGTAGGGTTTATTCTGTGGTCTAATTCACAGAATAAGCACTGCGCCCTCTTCTCTTGACGATAGTTTCTCTCGCGAATCGCAATATTCGCTCGCAGCTTTGTGAATATAAGTCCGGACCAAGGAGGCCATTTCCGGGCATAGTACGCGAGATGGAAGACGCTTATGCGTGAAAGGTTCGAAATACGAAGGCGAAGCCCACCTTTGGCATGCTTGCTGGTCTGACATGCCAAAGCAGGTAAACTTGTCCTGAATTGAAGCAGCAAAAAGAAGGCGTACAATAGCAAATGACAGCGGTTCTAAAAAATTCTGGACCTGATCTATCGAGTGCGGAACACTTAAGTCACTTTCACCACAGTACATTTGTGTCATGCAAAAAGAAAATGTGCACTAAGATCTGCACGGGAGACTCAAATTTTGAGCGATCCCCCCGATTGTGCGAACACAGCCACAGATCTCCCTAAGAACAGCGTCAACGCCACCGCGAGAAGGGAATCATAACGACAAAGGGCGACACTACTAAAATACTCTGGCCCTGATCTCTCGCGTCAGGACACACTTCAGTCACTTTCACCGCAATGCATTAATGTCGTGCAAAAAAAGTGCACTGAGATTGGCAAGGGGCTACTTTAGCTGTTTCTGTAAAGTTTTCAGACGTTGAGGATCATACAAGTATTCGTAATTATACGGCGCGTGCAAGTGTATCTAATTAAGTGACCAAGTGTGCTGTGTCCAGTGACAACTAGTAGGTTCTCGCCAATCTTATTGCGCTTTTTTTTTTGCTTGACACAGGTGTACTGCGGCGAAAGTGGCTTAAGCGTTGCGTAATCGATGGATCAAGGCCATAAAATTTTATACACGCTGTCATTTATTATTATTGTTTTCTTTTCGCGGTGGCGTTAGCATTCTTTTTCGGGTGATTTATGGCCGCGCCCATTCAGAAGGATTGCTCAAAATTCGAGTCTCCCGTGCAAATGTTAGTGCACTTTTTCACATGACACAAACGTACTGTGGTGAAAGTGACTTTAATGTTCCGCACGCGATGACCAGGTCCACGAAATTTTAGAACCGCTGTCATTTGTTATCATTATACGCCTTCGTTTTGCTGCTTCCGTTCACAATAACAAGTTTATCTGCGGCTGATCTCAATACTCGGATATGTCAAAATATTGGAATCTTTCACGCATACGCGTCTTCATTAACGATTCACAAAACGGCGAGCACATATTGAGATTCGCGAGAGAAGCTGTCGTCAAGGGAGCTCGAGCGTCGGCAAATCGAAGTCTTCATGGGGTGGGTTCAGTTCCTTCTGAGCGCATTCCACTGGCTCATCACAACAGTGCCTGTTCTGTGGACCAGACCACAGAATGAACCCTCGCAATTTGTGATAGAAAACCGTCGTCAAGAGAGGTGGGCTGCTCGGGCTGCAGTACATTTAGCACAGCCCACAGCGCGCAAGTTTATTGTGTGGTTCACAAGATAACGCTGCACTTCATTTTGTGGTCTGGTCCACAGAATAAAGCTGGAGTTTATCCTGTGGTCTGGACCAAAAACGTTGGTCTGGACAAAAACGTCGTGTGGTCGGGACCAAAGCATTTCCAGTCTACAACTGAGCGGGGATTTCATGAAAAGTCCTGAAGAACTGGCAATCAGTGAACTTGCTCCTGTGCTTCTTCTCACACAACTCAGCCACCCTGTCTACTAGGGAACAAACTTTGGACAGCTTCTGAGGGACAAAAAACAACAACATTGACTCCGTATCTTGATGCTACTTTTTTTTAAGTTGTGCGATACTTTATGTATACGTACGGATTGTCTGTACTCTCTTCTTTTCTTTCTTGTTTCGCCTTCCCTGAGGGTGTTTGTTTGCAGCAGCTGCTCACACACGGAAGTAATTGTTAATGCCGGGTATCCTGAACGCAAAAGGCGCGTAATTTGGGAGGAAAGACCTGATTGCACAAGGTGGGTACAAGACTTTTTTAACGATGCGCCAAGACAAGTGATGGCGATCCCTTTTTTGATAGTTTTAGAATGAGCACTGTCATACGGTAGAACCGTAGAAACCCTTTTGCAGAGCGCTGATTGTAAATCCAGCAGACACGAGCTTCATGAAAATGCAAGCGAACATCTAAGAACTGAATGACGTCATTCTCTGGTTTCTCAAAAGTAAAGCGTAATCCACTGCCGTACAACTTAGAAGTGCTGATCACACCATCAATACAGTCGTCAAGAGCAAAACTAGGAACATCTTTCAGTACAACAAAAAAATAATCCGCATATCTAAAAATTTTTACTACTCTTGAATCAGAAAGATTAGCCTGAACATTGTGATCTATACCCGACAAAAATATATTGCACAGTATGGGTGCGACGGGGGACCCAATACATATACCACTTCTTTGCACGTAATGCTTGTCCTCAAAGATTACAACAGTCGACTGAAGACAGAATTCCAACAAAGTCATAAAATTTTCACTATTGATGCCCTAGCTATTTTGAAATTTCACGTCCCCCACTTCCTCAATCTTTGTTCTAACCGCACGAAAAAGTTCCGCGTGCGGCACTGAGTAATATAGTTCCTCTATGTCGATCGAGAATGCCGTCAACCCAGATTCCTTCTCCACGCACTCCATAAATTCCACCAACTGAGATGAACTGCCGGTTCCGAACGGATCGTCACAGGGCAACGCGCTAAGCTGGCGCTGAAGAAAACGACTGAGGTTAATCAACCACGAACGGCCTTCCGACACAATTGCACGAAACGGGCAAGCAGACTTATGGGTTTTCGCCGTAAAAAAATATTTCTAAAAAACCCCAGCCCCCTTTTTCCACTGCTCTCCTGAGACCATCCAAGTGCAGCTCTTACAGTTTGCGAACAGCCAACTTATTGCACTCCTTAGGATCAAAAGAAATACACTTGAAGCTCTTTTGCACAGCGTCCCAAGCCTTGTTTCGAAACATTCCTTTAGGCATCTCCACAAACCCCCGTCTTTGTCTGCTTGAAGAACTTTAAGATTGTTCTCTTTAACAACGTTTTGGAAAGGAGGTTTCCTCAAGATAGCAATCGGCGGCCTTAAAGTTTAATCGTGCGTACCACTTATACTATACGTTTCTAATAAACACGGCGAGAAGAATATAGATGTTGTGCGAAAACGGTGATAAAAGATAATGCACTAGTTTTTTGGTTACAGTCCTTCGGTGGAAGGTTGAAACTGAAGATAAATGATGTTCATAGCATGCCATTTTGCTGAAGGACCTCATGATGTGCAAGTTTAGGGGAATATGTTCGCAACACATCTTGTGAAATGCGTTGCTCTGACATGTTTGCGGTCAACTTATCGCACCGTGCAGAAGCATGCATATTAACCAGAACCAGGCGGGGATGAGCATAGAGGCTATTGGATGTATAGCCAACAGCTTTACTTCAAAGCGTCAACTTCTTACTAAAGGAGTTTTCAGGAAACGTGAGAGAATGAACTTTAATACGACAACGACCCTAGCTCGAAGTTCATCCTCTTACAACTTGAGATTGCCTACATTCGTTTTCTGACGCCGGCGATCGCTGGTAACCGATTGTCCCGTTGACGCAGTGCATGTCCATTCGAGTGTTTCTACAAAAATTTTCGGCGTATATAGTTTCTCACGTGTTGGCGGTTTATATGTGACTATTCGAAGTTTTCATAACATGATTCGTTACCATTGGCTGCGTATGGATGTGGTGGCATTTTCCGACAACGTGCCGAGTGGTTTCTGCCCAGTTTCCACACTGTACTCAATGATCACACGCGCGTACTCATTCTCACACATATATCTCCGTGGCTTCGAACACTGAAGCGCCGCCACATGAACAATTACAATGTTTTTGTAGTCCCGAGTATTTTTTTTTGCTATTCAATATCATTTTATTAACTGATGTACTCCGAGCAACGAATGGCTTACATTGTTTGAACTTTTGTTAGGCATCTGAGCGAACTTTGAGAAGAGCTGCGTTATTTTTCACCTTTTCGTATTGATACGAGCGTAACTCATTCGGCAAAAAAAAAAAAAAAAAAGGAGGAGAGGGAGGGGGGGAGAGAACATCGTTATGAATCAAACGCTAGAAAATGACAACAGCTTTGCGTTGGCAATCTCTGCCCTACTTCCTTTTATGTGAGCTGTTTCTTTCTTTCTCTTTTCTGCTTGTCATGACCCAACCTGCCCATATGCAGCACGCTTCTAGACCCCCTCCCCTTTTTTTTTCTCGTCGACACTATTCTCCTCCTTAAACAATCTCAAATGTTTCATATGAAGTAGCGTAAGGCCTGCACAGAGAAGGGCGGACATCTTCCAGCTGTAAGAAAGTTCTTCGTTTACCGCACTTTTCTCCATTCGCCCATTCAGCACATTGTTTCTGTATCTCTGGCCTTGCGTCGACGACCGATCGCTTTGCGTCCGTCCTCCAAATTAACATATTACTTCCCGGTTACCCTCGTGGTCCATTTTCACCACACGCGTAACTTGCATTTTTTTTTCGGGCATTTAAGTAGCCCAGAGCCACATAATTATTTTCATTCGATATACTTCAACATGTCTTTGGAATGATATTCTTCTGAACTTAATAGAACGTCAATCACTCGTATCCTTTTACTGTTTCATTCGTGGCTTTTCCATACTCACCTCGTCCTAAAGTCTCTCAAAAGCCTTCCGATTAATCTCCATTGTCGACTGCACTCACATGGACCAATTTCCCGGTACCACGCTTAGAATATCTCGATAGCAGCGCCACCTTCCAATTCTTCACCACCACCACCACCATCATCATCGCCATCCTTATTATTAATATTAATATTATTATTGTTATTAATATACGAGCACTAGTTTTGAAACAAACTGGTGGCCACAGTGATGACACATGTCATCGTGTTTTTCTTGTTTCTTTTTTCCCTTTCTGGAACACCTTGCCATAAGCTGATGCGTCGCCTTTTGTATATATCCACCAGAAAAACGTAGAGAGGCCAGCCCTCTCTCCCTTTCTTGCGATGGATATACGTAAAAGGCAACGCACCACCTCATCCGAAGTACGACCTCTGAAGGAGGGACCGAAGTGGCCCCGAAACGTTGGGTTATTAAAATAACCCGGTTTTTGTTGAAGCCACTGTCAAATCCCACTTTCTGTAAGCCACATCACGACAGAAAAGTTCGCTTCGTTCATTCGCGCTTTTGAACCGCCAGACCTGCAGTTCTTCTGATGTCTGCTGAAACTTCTTGTCCGTTTCCTCTGCCGTCCTCTAGATGTATACGCCTCGAATATACATCCCGTGCTTTATACAGGAGCACTTATATAGTAGATGTATAACATTCTTTGGAGTTACTGCGCATGACCTTGATCAGGGAATATAACATGCTTTAGGGAATCTACATGACGCCTTTCAGTTACGTAGACTCCTTAAATGTGATGATGATTGTGATGTTGCGGTCTCCGTCCACCGGTGTATCCGGCTTGTGTGCGTCTTGAAATATGCATTAAGCGCGCTTTAGAGTTACTGTATATGCTACCTTTAGGTAAAAGGTAGCATATACAGTAACTCTAGCGCGCTTTAGGGTGCCTTGATGCCCGCGCGCCCCGCACCCTAGCGCGCTTTAAATGTTAGCGCCACCTATAAAAAGCTTCACGTACCACGCCGCTTCCTTTTAACGGTCTCGCCGAGAGACGGCGTTGAGCGCGGATTTTGTCGGGGGTCTCGGAGGCGTTGTTTTCCTAACGCTACTAACGCTCTAACGCTGAAAGGGGGAAAGAGAGGGGCAAACGACGCAGTGGAGAGAGTGACGCGGCGCCGCCTGGCTCCTGCGGCCGACGCGTCGGACCGCCACGCCGTTGCCGCGCTGGTGCAAATACGAAGGCAGCAGTAGTAGTGGCGTGTGCGACGCGGGAGGAAAGCGCGCTCGCGGACCGTGAATCGCTTGGTCGTCCAAGACCAAGAGAAAGGAGGCGTGTCTTGCCGGCGTGTTTTCCCGCGCGCGATCCGCACTTCGTCGGTCGACGTGTTTGGTTTCGCCGTGTGTCTGCGCAACGTCGTGGCGAGAAAGTGAAAGAATCTCGAGCCTTGCGGACCGACGGATTTTGCTTACGGCGCATTTTTTCTTCTTTTTTTTTTCGAGTTCCCGCGCACATCGACGCCTCCATGAGTCCTGGCTGATTTTCCGCGTCGCGTAAACAGCTGGTGCCCGTTTCCTCTCACTAAAGCGTACCACCATCCTACCTCTCTTTATCTGCTAGAGGATTGTGCCACCCGGGTCTGCTACAACAGCGGCACCGCTCCGTGAGATATTCGACCAAACGGTAAGCGTTATTTCCTTCGTTAGCTTATTTTTTGAGAGAGTTGATTTAAGGTACCCGATCACGGGGGTTATGACGTTGCCCCGCCGACCTGGAAGTCGCGGGTTCGACTGCGGCGGCGACGGTTGCATTCCGATGGAGTCGCAATATAAGAACGCTTGTGCACTGTGCGCAGGGTGGGCGTTAAAAAAACACGAGCAGGTCAAAATTAATAATGAGCACCCGACTACTCCGCGCCTCATAATCATACGGTGATCTTGACACGTATACCCTAGAATTTTGGTTTAAGCCACAACAGCATACTCAAATGGAAAATGTTAAACTAGCGCGTGCCTCTCGCCTTGCAAAGTGTGCGATTTCAGTGTAAATTAGGCAAAAAGCGTGCGCGTTACATACGCAACTTCATGTTTCCTCCCGCATGTCGCAATATGTGAACTTTCAGTGCGATCACATTACCTGTACGTTGCCAACGTTCGTCAGCATCGTGTTGACCCAATCTGTATTCAGAGCTTGTTTTCCAGCCAGCGGACTATTATTTCTTTATGCTAAATTATTTATTTGACTTCTAATCCCGGTATCCTGATATGCCAAAAACGTAAATTCATGTCCGTCGCCGCTATACTGATCTAGGAAGCGTAAACAATCTGTATATCGTGCGATGTTTTTCTAGCGGCGGGATTCGAACCAACGACCTTGTGTCAAGCATACTTGCGAAGTGTTTTCCTAGCTTACCACTTGCCCACCGTTCGGGTGTAGTCTACGAGAAGAGACAGGCGCACATAAATGAAAACAAACGGATAAAAAAAATGAAATCAAAAGAAATTGTCGTCATGATATTCGCGTGCAAGTGAGCGAGAACTGTCGCTCTGCGTTTGAAGGAATCGCATTCATCGCCAGCACGATTACTTGTTTCCTGTGTATAAACACAATTTATTCACCTCAAGTAAACACGGCATCTAGCAAACAATGTGTTGCAACGGCGTCATAGCGAAAGCCTGGAAAGGTCGCATGTATATATAGTATTGCTTGCGACGTGTTTCTCTACGCGGTTCACATCTGCTATTGGCATTTCTTGAACGAGCATGTTGAGTGGGACCAGCCTTAATTGGATGTCACCGGCGCTCATATACTCATCGTATCTCAAGGAGTCGACAACAACTAGTTAGTCTGTGGCGTACTAGTTAGTACGCCACAGAAACATAGGAGCATTCACGTGGGTCACGCAACTATACAGCCACTGCTATAATGAACGGTGTCAGTGATTCGTGAGGGACGCTGAGAATCTGATCTCCAAGTCTGAGGTGTTCGCAGACGACGCTCTTGTGACATTGAATACACTCGGGAAATTGCGTGTTTATATCCACGACGGGCGACACGGGCGAGCCTCATTTCAACGTGACCTTTGCTCGCGCTATTGTTACCTATAAAGAGTGGTCGACGGCTGTGGATTCAGCTGTCGGATCGTTGCTTTTTTAGATGGCAACTATGCGCAGCTGTCGGGAAACAGCTGCCAGATCGAGGAGAGAGTAGAAGAAGAGAAAACAGTGCATTGTTCCCCTTTTTATCATTAAGAGTCGCGTAAGCCTTGTTGCTTTGCTTTGTAAATTTATCAGCTGTCGTTTTTTTTTTAATGCAGCAACTTCACTGATTTCGTGGTTTTGCCAAGTGTTGCGACAACTTCCTGACAATACATGTAGCTGAACTTCCGTCAGCTGATGGACAGAAAGCTTGATCGGTAGTGTGTAGGTATGAAGTGAGTGACTGTTTCTAAAATGCGTGCATAATATTGCGTTCAGTTAAAATTGGTTTAAGCAAACGCCTATTGCATTTATTACTCATCCCCGCATTATTCGTCTCATTACACTGCGTCTGCTTTCGTGCTGCGTTTTCCGAAATTGCAGAAGCTATTAAACGAGCTTTTTTTTTTCATGCTATGGGTAATTATTCTGGTAAATATTTCGTCTTTGGATAGCATATTTTTTACCTTTAAGAATGGTTAAGAACCACGCGGTCGTAGGTGTGGAAAAAGCAGGCCGAACTATACTTGAATTCCGCGAATCAAAAGTCTCTGTCGGTATGACGTCACCGATTTCATAGTATTAAAAGTATTTACGCTGTCTTAGCTCACGAAATGTCCTCTAAACATTTTACAGGTTGAATGAATGATTGCTTCAAAATGACATCGCATAGTCCTTTTTTAGCGGTAGGCAACATACGGATCCGAGTTGGCGCTGTTAGAATGCATGACTTCACGGCGTGCGGGAACTTAAGAACGGCGTCGCTGCCAGTATTTCGTTATTGTGCCTTTCTCCAGTCCCCTATATACAGTAAACAACAACATGGTTGCAGTAACCATGTTGCTGTTGCTAACCGCATAGTTCACGAATGCAACTTTTCGTTATGTTATGTTATGTTATGTTATGTTATGTTATGTTATGTTATGTTATGTTATGTTATGTTACGTTATGTTATGTTATGTTATGTTATGTTATGTTATGTTATGTTATGTTATGTTATGTTATGTTATGTTATGTTATGTTATGTTATGTTGGTGTGAGATGTCGCTTACAAGCGCCCCACGAGCCAAGGAACGCCTAGTCAGAGCATTGCCTGCTACCAATTTGCCCCACTGAGCTCAACTGAAGGCTCGAGTTCTTTCCCGACATCCGCGAAATTCTTTAAGAATTGCTTTCGTGCAAGAAGTCGCCCTTATGCAAATGAGCGCTATTAGCCCTTGTATGTATGACATACATCTCTCTCTTGAGACGGAGGGAACCGGTGGAACGAAGAGCTCGTTAATTAAGATACCGTTCATCGCAGGGGCGTAGCCGGAAATTTTTTTCGGGGGGGGTTCAACCATACTTAATGTATGTTCGTGCGTGCGTTTGTATGTGTGCGTCCATATATACGCAAGCAAAACTGAAAAATTTCGGGGGGGTTTGAACCCCTCCCCCCCCCCCCCTTGGCTACGCCCCTGGTTCATCCCGTATCGCTCGCATACCGGCCTTGGTTGTTCGTCTCTGGCCACTTCGACTCTTCGACTCTCTGGCCACTTCGACTCTGGTGTTCGAACTGTTGTTATCTTCCGCATCGTTAAACCCTCAGTTCCCTGCGCGGCCCGGGCCAGTATAAAGGTGGTGAATCGTCAAGATTAAGTTAACTTTCTCTACACTCTGCGTGTTCGCCAAAAAAAAAGTGTAGTCTAAAAAGTGTCTTGAGAAACGTTGCAGAAATTGCTTGATAGATAAGGCTGTCTGTAATCTTACTAGCGATCAACTATTAAGTAAACGCAGTACTATTAGCGCCGAAGCCCAGAAACTCGAAATTGCTGGCGAGAGGTATAATGTAGCGAACGCGGGCCTTGCCAAATGAGTCCTTAATCGTGGCAGTCACGACTCGATCGTGCGCGGAAACTGCGTTGGAATAAGCAGACCTCTTTTCCTTGATTTGTGTTGTTTTCCTTTTTCGTCTAAACGTGCTTTCGTGAAGGTCGCCCCGCAACTGCTGTTTAACCGTTTTCTCTAAGAGCTGGACGTAAACACGTGGAGGGAGCTCTTGCCATTAAATATCGACTTGTCTTTCTTTCTTTCTTTCTTTCTTTCTTTGGACGTTGGACGCATGAAGGCTTCTTAGTGCACCAGAAGTACCATCTGGATATCTTTAATCCCCTCTCTTTCGTCGCCCCCTTTTAAAATTTTGCTTACATGCCTTTGTCGAATTAAGGGTGTAGGTAACACGCATTGCTTAAATCTGGTCTCGCCAGGTAGTTTCTATAGAATGATCTTAGCAACGGGATTTTAATAGTTTACCAAGCTGAGTACCTAAGGAAGTGATTGGCCAATTGACGGTCGTGTAAAGCCAAAGTTTACTGCCGAAGTATACTGCTGGGCGTAGCTGCTTCCCTTCATAATACCTGTCTGAACAAGACGTAGCGTATCGCTTATTAACGCGGTAGCGTTAGAGAGCTCGTGTCGCAGAAATTCCGCTGTCGGCGTCGGCACCGTTGGTTGTGAGCGGAAAATCATCCGTGAGCGAAAAATCGAGAAAGTAGCAAATAAAATAAACGATAAAATCTTCGGTCCCAATGAGGATCGAACCCGGGCCGTTCGCGTGGCAAGCAGGTGTCTTACCACAAAGCCACGATGTTGCTTGCAGCTGCTTCGGACAAAAACACTACATAAATGTCATGTAGTGAAAGGAGTCTCGACGCATTTTGTTCGGCAGGTGTCACGACGAAAACGAGCCCATACGGTAGGCGCATTCGCGAGGCAATCAAACTACGTCGAAAAACGCCGGGATAGTGCAGCCATCGCCGCTAAATACACACACGAACTTTCAAACAGCTCTAAAAATGGACAACTATGTCCATCTAGAGGAAAACATATCAAGCCAACGCAGCAAACGCTAGATAATGTGCTGCCATCTGTGAGGCATTGTGAGAAATATGTCTCAACTTTTCATGGCATCCGAGAGGGCCGGCGCGCGGCGTATATCTTGGAGGCCATGCGACTCTTGCTTTAGATCGAAAGCCTGTAAAATTCGCGCGCGCGCGTGCGTGTGTGTGTGTAACAATACACATTAATAAGTATGCACTTAGTGGTTGAAGTGCGCACTAGGGGCCGGATTTCGCTATCGCGTTCAACTCTTAAAGGCGAAGCTTAAGGGTCCCCCAATTTTTTGTTTTGTTTTTCTGTGCAATACCAGAATTGAAACCGCTTTTTCGAACACCTCTCGTTACACGTGGTAGAAGAAATGATGTTGTGTTTATAAGAGGCATTGTTAAAAGGAGACAATGAGGGAAGCGTGAGAGAGGCCGTGGCGATATGCGTGTACCGTCGTATACATATACGACTTGTCGCTGCTCGTGTCTTTTCCTGTTTTGCGCTACGCGGAAAGCGAAGTCATTTTTCTTGTCGACCGGGGCGACCTTCGTATAAAACGGAGTTGTTGTTACTAACAGGTCGCATGTACTACGAGGCGTGGCGAAGATTTCCGCTTTGGGATGATTGTTAGGGTGGATGCTTCGCGGTGTATCAGCAGGGAAATACTACTACTACAACAACAACAACAACTACTACTGCTACTACTACTACTACTACTACTACTACTACTACTACTACTACTGCTACTACTACTGCTAATAATAATAATAATAATAATAATAATAATAATAATAATAATAATAATAATAATAATAATAATAATAATAATAATGGTTGTGTTTATAATAATAATAATCCTGTAAATCCCTCTTCGCGTGTTTAATGGCGCCGGCTTATTAAGGCTTTCGGCGACGTCTAATTATAGTTACAGATTGACCGTGGCTTTATTATTACATCCGCGGCCACCGACTGGCGGCGCTCACTGCCGCCCGCTAATTAAACGGCCAGCCAATCGGAACGCGGCCGTTTACGACAACTACGGTCTTAATCGAAAATAACGTTGCACATGATGGCGTATAATTACGTCCCGACGTTTGACAATATTATATATTGGACCAGTCGGAGGCAGATGAAAGAACACCGGACGACGAAAGGCATAGCAGAGTTTACGAAGGCAGGAGCTATAGAAGAAAATAAACAGGGGAGAGCGCGGGGAAGGGGTGGGGGGGGGGGGGGTAGCGATAAGTGGTTGCTCTTCGAGAACGAAAAAAAAAAGCTGGGCCCGGATGAAGTGATTATTATACTCGAACATCCTCTATATGCACACATAGCCTGCCGCAAATCTGTACAGTTTTCTTTTCTTTGTTTTAATCTTTTGCATACCCTGTCTGAACCCGTTTTGCAGTGTGTAATAAATAAATAAATAAATAAATAAATAAATAAATAAATAAATAAATAAATAAATAAATAAATAAATAAATTCTGGCAGGGCGCCGTATACTATAGGATCACGCAATTACCGTGATCTGAAACAACGATAGCTTAATTCAAGTTTCAGCCTGATATCTATGCAATCTATGCAAATATCTATGCAATCTGTCCTCTGCAGCAGCAATTACTCTCGTAACTGTCGAACAGTTCGGTGCTCTACGTGCGTGCTCAGTATCAGTTGTTGTTGTTGTTTTTTTTCTCCTTACTGGAAATTGCGGACGATATATCCTTCGATGCCGCACGCAACGGAGACGGGGAGCTAGGTTGTCAGAAGATGCCGCCCCATCATCGGGATCCTGCGATACGCGAAACCGTGTCGTCTCCCGGTCGTACGACTTTTGTGCTGTCGTACGCGAACGCGCGAGCGAAACCACAAAATATGAGCCCGACATCCTCTGTTTTATGTGGTTTGTTTACTTGCGAACCCGCAGTTTGTAAGGCATAATCCAGACGGCCGGCTATATCGAGACGTCACGGCTATATACTGTTAGTAGCGGTACAGTGCGCGACGTTTACCACGAAGTGGCATGTATGAGAAACTATTTCGAAGGTCCCGACGGCTTTGTAACAGAGTCGCTTGGCTATCGATCTGGTCTCACGGTTGCAATCTTCCGCAATGATACCTTTGAGACCTATCGTCGCATACGTGTGTATGTTTTGTTTCTTTAAGACGTCCTTGTTAGTAATGCTCTACGTAAAAAATGCTGTGTTGACATGTAGTTCTCTAATTCAGAATGGCAAAAAAGAAACATTTATTTTTTTATGGATATAAATATACGTATTGTCAGGGCACGCAAGTGTATTTCACTTTGCTGTCATGCTGCCATCGTGAACTATAGGGATATGGGGCTACAATCAAAGTGTGTTCGTGCTGTTTCATACTCCTGTCCCAACTGCTTACGGTAAACCTAATGCTTGTGGTAAATAAAATTCACTCAACTCTCACATTCAATTAGCGGCAGGCCGAATTGGTAACCTTGCTCATAGATACCTTGAGTGACTCTCGAAGAACAAGGCAAATTACTGTGGAGTTTTTTTGCTTTCTTTTTCAGGAAAACGAAACTTTAGACAGTTCGCTTTTTTAAAAAACAAAGTTCCGTTTCACAGCTCTTTCTTCTACGGGTGGCAAGTGATCATTGTCTTTAGCGGCATGCGGCGTGTCTTTGTCGTGCTCGTCACGCGAACGACGCTCGAAAAGGAGACTTTTCCTGGTTCAACGAGGAAGCGGGTTTACGTCAAGCTCGCGTAACCAGACGTGTAGTTGCGCGTTCCCAGGAATGTTTCATTACGCTCTTTTTTTTTTCTTTTTCGCGTTACATTTTCCTCGACTACTATACAGGTACGTTATGTGAAATACTCACGGGCCAAGAGCTGTGGAGCTATGAGAGAGAGATAGCAAAAAGGAGAGAGGGAAAAAAAGATAGATACTCTATTAGAAAAAACAGATAGATAATTCTGTCGGCATCTACATACCACTGGCATGCTACTGTGAACAGGGATGGGCAATATGGTAAAAAGATTACCGAGTAGAGGCAGAAAAAAAAAAGAAATGCGCGAGTGAATCGGTTGCTAATATTCACGAATGGGATGTCAGGATAAGTGTAGGCTTTTTTATATGAAATAGGGAATCTTTAAATATTTCCACTTGGGCCATTTTCTGACAGGTAATAGAATAATTACAGTGAAACGCGTCGCTGTTTTGAAGGCACCTTGTGTGCGTGTTTGCCCGTCGTGGTCATCACGCCTTTTGCCTTCGGAACATGAAAAAAAAGCCAACAGGCCCAGTTATCCTAACTGTCTCACTTGTTCCGCACGAAATGATTACAGTGCAGAGAGGAGGGCACATCACGCTTAACGAGTCGCAAATACTGAGCGCTCAAAAATGGTATTGATTAAGTGAGCAGTCTAATTAAGATTTGTGGGCCATTTCTGACAATCCGCTGTCCATTTCCTGGCTATTCTTGCAAAAAGTATTTCCTTCTTTCTTCCTTTATTATTTATTTGTAAACGGCACTCACACACGCTCCAAGAGAACTCAATCATTGGATTGCGAGTGAATGGATACAATGCTGCTGTTATACCAGCGCATAGCCCTCATTAGCGGCAACGTTTTCCACTGTTGATAGCACGCGAGCAAACGTGGTACTAGCTGAATTCGGTCAAAAAGCGCCGCACCACGTTACAGGGAAGGTGGGCGGAAGCTACCCACGAAGGCATTGTCTTCAATGGTGAGGAAAAGGTAATACTAATAATAATACAGTGAAACCTCGGTGATACGATCACAGCTCATACGAATTTCGGGGTGATACGAATTTTTCGTTGGTCCCGGCCAAGGCCCATTGGCCTGCACTGTAATGGAGTAAGGTTGTTGCGAACCGATTTTCACCCAGCGACGTTTGATACGAACGTACGCTACCACCCCAGGTACGAAGAGGTGCTGTCCGCGCTGTCGCGGAAGACGCGCCAAACACGTGCGAACGCGGGAACGCCAGCATAAAGGATTTAACGCAAGCATGGGCATGCGCGCCGCACCGCCAAATTGTCAGAATCACGATGTAAGAAAAACTTCTTACGGTCAGAATAAACCTTCAGAGACGCGTCACGGCCTCCAAGATTGTGTGCGCGAATCTTTGAGGCTCTTATGTGCCTCCGTGTGCCTTCGCGTTGAGATTACAGAGGACATTAGCGCCATGCTTTTTTTTTTTCTAACGCGTCGACGCGGGCTGCTGCCGCTGTACTGTGTTTACAAGTGCCTGCCTCGTGCATCGGACATCCTATGAAAGGTGGACGAGGACCAAAAGAAGGCGAGGACGGTCTTGGCGAAGGAGTCAGGCCTCACAACGTCAACATGCGCGACCGTTGAGGTCGCACTTGAACGGGCACGGCCGTAAATCTCCCAAAAACCATCCCCAACACCTCCGCAATAGCAAAATCATAACACAGGACCGTGGTTCTGTAATTATGTGGCCTTGATCCATCGCGTCAAAGCGCTTCTTTTGTTACTTTCTCTGTAGTACTCCGGTGTCATGAAAAAAAAAAGCATACTAAAATTTGGAAGGGGCTACTGCTGTCGCGGGTCACAACGCACCTGGTTCATTAATTAAATATGCGTGTACGGGCCGTATATTTACGAATGCTGGTATGATTGCCGACATCTAAAAACTTAACTGACAATCATTCAGGGTTCTTCCTAACGTTGCTGCGGCCCTGAAGAACAATAAATGAAAATGTACGCCAGCTTTCTTTTGTTGCATGCTAATTTTCCATGCTTTCTGGTGATACGAATTTCGGATGATACGAATATTTTTGGTGGTCCCATGAGATTCGTATCACCGAGGTTTCACTGTAATTCCTGCGGATATTTTACGCCCCAAAACCACGATATGATTATGAGAGACGCCGTAGTGAGGGGCACCGGAAATTTCGACCACCTGGTGTTCCTTAACATGCACCTAAATCTATAAGCTCACGGGTGTTCTCTGCATTTCGCCTGCATCGAAATGAGGGCGTCGTGGCCGGGAATCGAACCCGCACCCTCGAGCTTATCAGCGCACCCTACACCTACGTACGAAGTACTACCACGGCGGGTAGTGGCGAAAAGATAAAGGGAAGCTGGCATATGTGACATTCCTTAAGCTCATTCGCGCTCATGCGCTCCTTTCCGCGCGCACTGTGTACGCGACAGAGCTTGCGTTTCAATCACCACAGTGGCGCGATGCAGCACGTCACGAGTAGGAGCGCGCGCGAGAGAGCGCAGCTGTGCGCTCCTCGTGACTACCACAGGTGCATGGGAGGCGGAGAGCGACACAGGAGACGCGCGCGGCGAGGACGCGGCGCAAGTGTGCGCGGCGCGCCACGAGCATCGTGCGCAGGCTTGCCCGAAAGACCAGCTGTGCGCGGCCTGCGCATTCCGTATAATGCGTAGTACGTATTACACGTTTGTCGTCGTATGCGGGCCAACGCTTACGCGGAGGCCTCGCGCAGCAGGTGTGCCGCCGATAGCTGTGTTTTTCGAAATGTCGCGTGGCGCTTCGCAGACATTGGAGCGTGAGTATGAACTAGAGCGAGCGTGAGTGGTGTTGTTGTGAAGGGGAGTTATAAACATAAGCAACAAGTGCGATTGCGTTATCGCTGTAACTGTGCTGACTGCGCGTGATGTTGTATTAGTTTACAAGCAGGGGCGTAGCCGGATTTTTTTTTTTTTTTTGAAGGGAGGAAGGGGGGGGATTCAGTCATACTTTGTGTTCGCGCGTGTGTTTGTATGTGTGTGTGTGCATATGCCTGTACACCTGCAAAACTGAGAAATTTCGGAGGGGGGGGGGGGGGGTTGCACTCCGCCTACGCCACTGTTTAGGTGCTGTGATGATGTTGTTTGCTTTAACGCGATGCCCTTAGAGCTTAGTTCTACCATTTTGAAATTGACTTCTTTATTTCTTCTGCGAAGCAAACGATCGTCATCGCTTAATATTTGCTTATTAATTATTTAAAAGAAAGTTACCTTAAGTATGATAAAAAAAGAAAGAAAATCCGCTCCAGGCGCCAGTAATTGTAATGGTTATGGTTTATTGCGACAGTAGTCTTCTAACAAGTTTGAATACTTTGTTCAGAATGCTTCTTTACGAAGAAAATATCGATGATGATGAGAAAGGAGAGGCCTCGCAGACGACGCTGTGTGAAATATCCTGCGCGCTGCCCTGCGCTTCCTTGCCGAGCGGCGGTGACCTTCACCGGCGCGCTCAGGAGCAATGAGGGAAAGAACGCTTTCGTGTCCCCCTGGCGTGCGCGCGTTTCGTGGACACGCCCAAACCGCGGTGTCGCAGTCGTTTGATTTGGTGACAACATTCTCTCAGGGCCGCCATTTGGTGGTGCAGCGGTGAATAGAAGGCGCACGGACGACGGGCTACGGGAATGGGCGTGTTTCTTTTTTGTATTTTTTTTTGTGCGGAGCACTTTAGGGGCTCGGGCCCTAAAGTGCTCCGCACAAATGTTGTCGTATGTTTTCATAGCTTGACGTAACGCAGGTAAAACGACGTATAGCATAGCCATCTGTATCATATTGAGCGCGCTCGCACCAAGGAGAAGTCTTCTTCCTCTTGTTCCAGTATCCTGCCCAAATGATTAAAAGAAGCGAATTGTCGTAATCACTGAATGACCCAAAGATGGAATAAACAAAACAGTCGCCAGTAGTCGAACTTTTACTGCATTGCTCTTACAATCATAGGTGTGCGCAAGTATTTCACGCAAGTATTTTGCTCCCACAAGGGCATTTTGGGGATCACTGTGGGCTGTTTTGTTTTGACAGCCTTTTTATGAAAATCGTTGGTCCCGCAATGACTTTCTGGGGTTCCTTTAAGTGCGGAGCACTTTAGGGGCCCGGCCTGTCGTATGCGGTCGTCGCTTGGCATAACGCAGGCAAAACCACGCATAAAATTAGAGAAAAAAGAGGAAGGACGCGAGGAATAGAAAGACAGAAAAAGAATGGGAAAAAAATCGGAAGAAAAACAGAAATAAATAGAAATAAAGAGAGACAAAAAGACAGAAAAAAGCGGAAAAGAGAAAAGGAAAGAAAGAGAGGAGGGAAGAAAGAGAAAACCGAAAAGAAACAAAGAAGGCTGCCCAGCTCCGCACTTCCTTCAGGCTTGGCACCCCTAGTGCCAAGCTGCCTTATTTTTTTCTTTTTAACCTTTCTGTTTACGGATCACCACACGGCGTCGGCAAGGCAAAGAGCGAATAAAACAAACAAACAAGCATGCGAATAGCCAATATATCCGTCTGCTCTCATTAAGTGCACTGGCTCTTTGTGTTCTTTACTATTCCTGTGTGTTTCGTCTGTCTTTTTTTTTCTCTCTCTCTGTACCCACAATGAAATCATACTAGCTGCAGTTAACCACACTTCTAATGTCACAGTTAGGTTTCTTAGAGGGTAAGCTGTTATGAGCGCTGCGCAACCGAACCCATGCACTCTGCGTGGCAGCCGAGTATTCTACCACGGAACCACGCTGGTGCTTGAAACTTTTTCTGAAAAAGACCCTGCATATAGGCGTCATGTTGGTCGAGGAATCGCGTTAGGAGCTGCAATATTGCGTGCCAGGAGCGTAAAATCACACTGGGCGTCACACCAGGCCCGTAGCCAGCCCTTCTTCCTCCCCCCCCTCCCCCCTTTCAGAAATTTTGATGGAGTGGGGGCTTTAAGGAAAATAAATAATGAAAATAGGTGTTTTTCTCAAATTGCATGCCAAGGCCTTCAGCAAGTGCCCCCTCCCCCCCGTCTAAAAAAAGACTCCTGTCTACAGGCCTGCGTCACACAGCGTAAATTTCTTGAAAGCTGCGAACCCATTACAAAGGGCTGAGCTATAGTTGCTCATTATCATAATCAGCCACAGCATCAACAAAGTGTGCAACTACGTAGGTGGACGCATTGCCTTACAGACGCGTAGTTGTTCCACGCAGACCTGTAGTTTTTTTTTTTTTAGGCGTTCTATTTTGTACTTCATCCACATGAACTTTCTGTGGTGGGTTACGATGATGATTTCTGACCGAATTCACTTAGTCTGGTGTTGAAGTCCCCTTCTACTCCTCCTTCTTTTTAAACAGACGTGCACCTTCTTTACTGAAAGCGTCGCGCACTGAAGATAGATCTCACAGACTGAGGCTAGAATAGTCTATTTAGAAAAGAAGCAAAAGCGGTAACTCTGACAGGAAGATGTTCTAGTAGAACTCGTTGTTGGGCTAGTTGGTGCATTGCATCAAGGAATTAAACCAGCCGAAAACAGACGAACACAGGAAACGGTGAAGGAGACAGGAAAGCGGAAGGAGACAGGAAAGCAGGAAGCGGGGTGTAAATTGGACTATGAGGAGAGGGGGGTTGCCAGACGCCGTCGCACAGGTAATTATCGGTGTGCTTTGAAGTCGAGTAAGAAGTAGGAAGGGCGCTATGTGACGTCTCCGCTTATCGTTAGTGAATTCCGGCAGCCGAACGTAGCTCACTCAATGGCGCCGCCCAGTTCTGCGTAGTGCTTTGGCGAAGAAAAAGCGTTCTCAGCATGGCGCCCGTATGTACGCTCCCTGTGGTGGTCTTACCGGCTGCTGCGGCTGGTAGCAAGTTTTCTTTGGCGTGTACTCGTGCCCAGTGTACAGGCCCGTATCTTATGGGGGAGACCACGCCGAGCCGAAGATTTATGGCGTTTGCTCCCTTGGTGGTGGCTTGCGCTGGGAAGGCGTCAAAGCTGTCGCTTGGTGGAGGGGGGAAGGCACGAGCGTGCAATCGAAGTTTTGGGATAGCGTCGCAGCCGATAAAAGTGTATACGAGTACTGTCGTAGTATCTTAGTTCCGTGCAACACTCTCTCGAAGTCTCAATAAGGGCACACGGCTTCCTGTGTCGACAGGGTGATTCGAATATGATGCGCCACTGCAAGCCCATGCTACGCTTCTTGCTTTATTTTTTTATTTTTTTTGCACGCAAGTCTGTATAGTAGTTGCTGATCTTTTTGGTTAATTTACAATGTTTACTAGCGTTTTTATATCATGTGCGAAAATAATGTATTTGTTTCAATTCGATTCTTGATTATCTTGTCTTATTACTGTATTGCCAGTCCGCTGCAGAACCTTTGTGTGTGTGCATGCATTGTGCATGCGTGTAAAGTTATAAGTCGAAACATGCTTTCTTCATGGACACAAATGTCGTTATCGTTGTGGAAAAGTAGAAAAAGCCAATTAGCTTCCAACGTTCTCTCCTTGCTTTTAGTAGCGTCACATGACTTTATCGCGTATTCCGTGTAATATACGCATAGAGATTCGCAAACCAGTTGTAAGACCAAAAGGAACAGAAGCTTACTGTACAAAGTGGATGATTGGGCCAGTTGGTGATTCATGATCGATATAACTGCGCGGTAGAGAACACGGACGACAAGTAGACAGTGGACAAGCGCAGAAACTGTACACTTCAGGGCGCCAGAACCGAGGTCCAATTGCTGCCGTCTGGTTTCTCCCGTCTAGATCGTCCTGGTTTCTCAATCGGAACGGATCTTGGCGAGATCTGTAATTACCGTCGGCGTATTCGCATCGGGCGTCTCCGTGCCACTCACCAGGAAAGCCGCAGAAAAGCCAGCCTTTTGCTTCCAGAGAAATTACGTGCCCATTGTTACTCAGGGGCAACGCACCTGAGGCGAAGTGTAGATTTCTGGCCTTGTTGGTGCGACGTATTATTCAGTGTTAGGCCCAGAACGTATATGACGGGACGGGACAAGTGTGTGTGTTCTCTCCCGTCCCGTCCCGTCATATAAGTCCTGCGCTTAACACCGAATCTGAGGCGACGTATTTGTTAACGTGCCTGTGTTAGGTATCATTTCGCTATAACCGAGACGGACTTCGCGACCGTCAATGTCAAAGTTCACATTGCTCCCTGATTGAGTGAGAAGGATGCTTCTGATGACATCATATGAACTGACTGATTGCCTATGGCGTTCTCCTCTACGGAGCATGAGGTTGCAGGTTCGATTAACGGCCGCGGCGGGCGCATTACGATGGGGAGTTACAAACAAGCAAACAAAAACTAAACAAGAGGTTTAGGTGCACGTTCACAAACTCTAGGTGCTCAAAATGTAATCCGGAGACCTCAACTAAGCGGTACCTCTCATTTCAGTGTACAGCCAAACGCCTTTCAAGGAACTAAGTGTTAGGGTCTATCAAAACACTTCGCTGTGCAGGCCCCTTCGTTGTAAAGGTTGAGCATCGTACCGCTTGAAATATGGACTGGATCTAAGGAATCCTTCATTGTAGAGTTCGTTGCGTTGTAGTCGCGTACGGCTGTGTAACCCAATAAGCGTCGATTTTCGGACGTTGACCGACAGAAGGCTCGTAATAAGAAATTAGGATTAATAAAAACACACAAAAAATCTTTTTGCCTACATATGAGGGATCGTATAGTTGAGTCTTCTGAAATAACAACGTTTCTTCTTTTCGTTTTCCTGTTCGACGGTTCAGCACCTTCGCGTGCTTCTTCGTAGAAGCACTAATGAAGGCCCAAGCATTAATTAAGCCTACACACAGTGTAACAGTTGAAGGAGCGGCACACGTGGGCTCATTTGTGGCTGTCAGAAACCGAGTGCATCCTTTCCTCTCTTCTCTCTCTCCATCTCTTACCCTACCTCCAATTACTCGGCTTCGCTTGACTCGGGGCGAACGCCCGCGGGGGAGCGCCGGGCGATCGCTCAAACGACCCCACGCTCGCGCAGTTTGCCAGTGCACTCCCGCACCTCCATGCATCCTCCGTAAACCGTGCGCTCGCGCCACCTGTGGCGTGGTGGCCTGGTTGGCTTGGGTTTGCGTCTTGTTTGTTCCGCACAAAAAGGGGGAGGCAGGTAGGTAGGCCTTGTTAGTCTTGGAGATATACTGCGGGCGTTTACGCGGAAGCGCCGCCGCATGCGGCCCTCCTCCTCCTACGTATGCACTGCCACCGCCCGCACGTAGTTCGCGCGAAGGCGGTGAAGAATGTGAGCGGCACGGTTCTTTCTCTGTTGAGAACGAAGGAGGGAACGGCGCCATCTCTTCTGTAGGTTTTTACACCCGGGTAGGACCACAGGGCGTCGCGATAACGAAGAATACTGAGCGGGAGTCTTGGTGTGGCGTGCTGTAGTTCAATTCATATGTGGCGGCGTGGCCGCTTTTTTTAGTGTTGTTTGGCGTAAAGCGGTGAAAATGGGTCGCTGACAAGTCTGCTGCACTGCAAGACATAATAGTTAGTTCGAGCGGCTAAGAAATACGACAAACGAAAACAATATCAAGCTTATTGGGAAGTTAACGTCTTTCTTTTTCTTGATTTTGTATTGTAACATTACATGCCCAGACAAAACAGCCAACAGGCACCCGGTGCACGAGGCGTTCGGGCTATCCGACTGCGGCGCGCACAGTACTGGGCAAAGATTACAGCGGTTGTAACTATAAGATACAACAAGACGATTACACAGACAAATGTTTCTTCGCGTCATGTATACTTCCTGTGTGTGTTTTCCATCTCACAAGGGGCTCATACGAAGCATACGTGGCTGGTCAAGATGCGGATGAAGATCTCGTCGTTCCTTTGATGTACTGTTTGGTTTCTTCAATAACGAAATACCAACTAGCCCAAGTAAGTTCCCTGCAGCTCACACTACTTGGGCAGCGGTCCGTAAGCGCAGCAACGAAACTTAAACGAATGCATGCAGTCCAGCGGAACGCAACCAATCGTGTGGAAGAATCGTGTGTACTGCATCGCGCAAGCGAGGCGTGGGCCCGCTGGCTTCCGTATAATTTTCCTGCTTCCCGCTCCCAGGAGTCCCGTTCGAAATGGGATCGACAGTCGGTTCCACCTCGACAAGCGATTGTTGTTTCGCCAGGGCTGTATAAGCGTATACAACTCGGACAGCTATACGACGAAGAAGCGCGAGGTATCGTTCGACGAGCGTACTCTGACAGATGAAAGCGACTCCAGATCACGCGGAAATGACAAACAAAGCGGAAGAAAGGAGAGGCCGGTCAAAAAAAAAAGAAAAAAAAGCGACCTTGCAGTGAATAACCCGCACCCCACGCACACACACCCTCACGCCAATCTCTCATCGTTCCCATACGGAAGCGGAAAGCCATCCACGCGAATCAACTTCAAAGAAGAAGCTCATCGGATGAAACCGCGAGCGAAGACGTCGCTGTCTGCGACTAGTGGGAGTTGGCGGCGATTGCAGGGAGGTGCTGATAGACCGCTGCGTCCCTCGTATCGCCGCAGAGCCTCTCGCGCGACATCGTATAGAGACCCGGGGCACGCAGACCACGCCGCGATGGTCTTATAGGTGGCGTGGGCGTAGCGGGGCCTTCGACGTAAACATGACAGGCCTCTGCGATACACTGCACTAGGGCATATACATTCATGAGCACCGTTCCCGCCAAGATCTCGCGAGCTGGCTGCAATATGCGTTGGACAAGACGAGCAAGGGGACAGGCGTGTATCGCTGTATATGCATAGATGGCGGTGCTAGCAGCAGCCTACAGCAGCCGCATCTGTTGCTGTTGGCGCGGCTGCCGGAGTTTTGAAATATGGCGTCACTCATGAGGGAGGGCATCAAGTCACGCCCGAAGGCCGTATAACTTCGCGCACTGCGCGCGTGCGAGGCGTGCCGTCACTATGAGAGAAACATGCTGCCGGGCACGAGCGCCATCTGCTGCTGCTGCTGCTGCTGCTGTCGATTCTGCAGTGAGCGCGTGTCGCGAGTGTTATATGGCACCTTCTCGGTCAGGCCCATCTGATAAGCGCCTCGTAAGCCCCACTTCTGATACGAGCGCGAGAACCGCACGTTTGCCTCCTGTTGTGAGCTATGTATATATGTCTAGGCGTGGCATCTGCAAGAAAACGAAGGCAAAGGGAACTGTGATCCCCTTTGTGTATATAGCTTGACTTGGCTACAACGCGACTCTGTACGCCTTTTCGCGAAAGCGAAACGTACGGCCACGCAGGTGTTTAAAAACTGATAAAATTTATTCTGTCGATCCTACTCGCTTGGACGACAAGGGTGGAGGCTTGGGCTTGTTGGAAATTTATGACAGTAGACTTACAGCGCGAGGACACAAAGACAAGGAAGAGGACGACACACTGCGCATGCGTGTCGCCCTCTTTCTTGCCTTTGTGTCCTCGCGCTGTAAGTCCACTGTTGCTTGGACGGTTCGTTTCTTTCTAACAGTGCCTCGCTCCAGCGAGTCATCCCATGACGCAGACTTGAGACACATCAGTTTAAACTTTCTTACGATAGCTGGTGATTCGGTGAATATGTTGTTGGTGGCCGATTTCACAAGATTTCTCTTTCGTGAGTGTGTTTTCCCATTGGTCAGCCGCGGCTTCACCAATTATTTGTCCCTCATCATGGACTGCTATATTATCTTACGAAAGTTCTCAGTGTGAGACGGTTTTTTTTTTTTGTGAATACGGGCCCTGAAGTTCAGCGTGGAAGAGTCCAGTGTTGGTCAGGCGGCCAGGAGACCATCGTATGAAGAATCTCCTAACTTTCGTTTCGTCCATCAAAGAGATTGAGCGGGTAAAGAGAGAGAGAGAGAGGCGCCCAGTGCACACCAACCACCACAAAACAAGTGGCAGATGCTGGCTCTTCACGGCCCGTCGACGGAGAGAAGTCAAAGCGTTCTAGCACTTGGGTCGTTAGCGCGCTCTTATGGTCGGATGAGGAGGCGGGCTCAACTCCCACGCTCAGGGCTATAACGCCGCGCGCAGTTCGCTGTCCCGACCTTACGACCCTTTCGGGAGACGCCGGGTCACGGTGCCAGAAGAAGAGTGATTGAAGAAGACGCCAACGACCCGCTATACTATATTCGTTCGCTTTCTTTCTCTCTAATGTTGCGGTCCTCCTGTCTGTGCGCTGTGGGAGTGTGACTCCGGCGAAGGAACCCACCCTCGGAAAATGCTGCGCGCCCATCGCGACGCGTGGGCGCCGTCACATTCATTTTCGCCAGCCTTCGCGTAAACCAAAACATCGCGCTTCCGGTGGCTATACATCATACGGGGAGGCAAGTTGCCCTCGCGCGTGGCGCTGCGGCTATTCCTCGCCTCTGAGACCAAAACATTCAGAGAGGGAGACAGAGGGAGAGGGAGAGATAAAACTTAAAAATCATATAGTACATCACGCTTAGCGGCGAGACTTACAAAGCACGTATGGCGATCTGGACCATGGTCCAAACTTCCAGTCAATATCCGATATATGGTCAAATTTGAAATCTCTCCATCTTTGGTTACCTCACAACGTCAGAATTATGGAATAGGAGTTGCACTCGTTTGTGTTTTATGGCAAAAAAAAAAGAGAAAAAACATACAGCTCTTACATTAGGGCGCGGCGCCGACAAAAGAAGAGTTACTTTTCTTGTGCCGCCTTCATCATCACGAAGCTAGACGCCTCAATAAAAAGCGTTTGCGTCCCCATAACTAACGTCATCTTTCTCCGTCGCAGAATGCGGAAGAAATAGTATAGGCGAACCACTTTACCCGTCGCCTTAGGAGTTTACCGCAACAGTTGGCACCAGTCACTTAGATCAATGCATAAGTATTATTTCTTTAGTATATTTTTTCTTTCTCTTGCAATTTAGTGAATATTAAGCGTTCCTTCCAAAATCATCGCTTACGCGCCCGAGCTCGGGAAATCGGACAAGCTGGCACGCAACCGCAACGTTACGAACCTGTCTGTACCCAGCCAATAAATAGATGCACGATCACTGGCGGAGGATAGGTCAGCGAATGGGATCATAGATATTTCGGGCCTGCGCTCTTCTACGCACGTGGCCACTTCAAACCTTGAGCGCTCGTCCTCCATTTCTCACGATCAAGCACGGGGAGAAAGCAGCCTGTCTTCTTTGAATACCACTACTCAGAAAAAAGAAGCAAAAAAAATTGTGGGACTCGCGTCGCAAGTGTGCGCGTGCATACGTGCTTGACACTGCAGTCTTTAAATACACACCGTGAGAGCCTCGTCTGCGTGGTCTTATCGAGAGTCTAATAAGAGGGTCGGGCGCAAACAACGCCTGCCATTGAACAGTGGGTTGTTTGCTTCCAGCGGGTGTATGACGCAGAGGAGAGACACGGTGATCGGGATCGAGATAGGAAGTTCCCAACTCCCTGCTGGATGCACCAGAATCACACCGTCGACGCTCCAAGAGAATTCTTCCTGGGAACTCCGTATTGGCTCTTTGTTGGTGCATGAAGCCATGGCTTCCATGTGCAAACGTGACAGAAATAGGTGCAGTTGACGGCGTTATATCGGGGAAGGCTTGCAGGTGGAGAATTTTGCGCTGTCATCGCTCGGTGACGAAATGGTGATAGAGAACTTGAAGGGACGCCAAAAATTGGCGCATAACTAGCCTAGAATCACGAAGTATTCTTGCAAAACTAGATGGCCGCGCACGGCCATCTAGTTTTGAGCGGCAGCAATACGTGAACGGCACCATGCAATTTCTGACATTTCACTGGGGCGACAATCAGGTCGTTCTTAGGGATGCTCTGCTGGTCGCGCGCCCTCTGTAAATCTCCAACGTGAAATCCCACTGGCCTGAGTGTGGCGTTCTTGTTATTGCGGAAGCGTGATTTATTAAAACAGCTTAATTTTAAGTTTTTACTTCGGTCTCTCTTGATTATTGAAGCACTTCATACGCCGTCTGGTATGGTGTGTAGCCGGTGCATGGGGTTGTTCTCGACACCATCAAACTCCTTCGTATTCTCCTATTCGCCATCTTCTCGTCTCCTATACTGACTCGCTGCCGGGCGGCAACCAGGCCTGCCCGATTATCTCGAGGACACGAACATGCCGGCATTCAGCAACACGACAGCGTTTGATTGTCCACGTTGAATACACACCCTATAGCTAAACTGTGCCCGTGCTTTTTTTTTTGTCCAAATGCTTCTCGTGTTCTCGTATAGCTGTTCAAAGCTGCGCATTTCTCACGTTTTGCAAACTCGTTCCGCTAGCGATGGCACTATACTTGCAGTAAGCTTGAATTAACATCAATAAGGTGTCAACTTGGGCTAGCTGGTGCATACTGGAACAACCGGGTAACACCGAAAGACGGCCGGGACAGACATACTGAGACAAACGGAGCGCTTCGTTTGTTGTTTGTCCCGGCCGTCCTTGCAGGGCAGTTCTTGAATTAACAGCTCAATGCATAGGGACGTGTCACTGATCCTGGCATATTCGTTCGTCTCGTGCTTCACTGCGAGACAGAAAAGTCAGTTGAAACTGGAAGGCTCACAGGGAAAACCGCCCCTATATTCCGTCTGCACTGTTATGAGATGTCCGCATTCGTTGCTGTTTTCTCTACGATACCGCATTGATTTAGGGCAGTGAGATGGGGGAAAACGGATGTGCACGCGCACAGGCGGGACACTGTATGGCCCAGTGGCTCTTGCTTCTGCTTCGTGATCACAATGACCACGTGCAGAATGCGCTACCGCCACAATGGCCGACCTGAGAAGCCCCACGCCACCTGCGTCGTCACCCGCTGAGAGGTGCCATTAGGAAGGTGAACGCGCAGGTCTCCTCATGGGCGGTCGAGGCTCAAGAAGGGTGCAATGACGCGGAGTATATACACGGACTCTGCCAAGTACGCCCTCCGCATCTGACGCCATTTGGAGCGGAACAATGGAGACTTCGGGCTGCGCCGTCGCCTACGCAATATATGTGTTGTGTTCGCGCCCGTAGATATACGCGAGCGCTATTACGTGGTCGACCGTGACCGCGAGTGATCAACGCAACAATGGCGAATGATGAGTTAGCTAGAGAAAAAAAATAAAGGTAAAAAAATGAAAGGATGAGAGGACGAGAGTGAGAGAGACAAAGAGAGATGCTCATATTTAGAAATAAGGCAAAGCGTGCTCGAGAGAAAGGGCACTGTCGTGAACGAATGATGGTGGACGAATCTGGGATGAAACTTGTTTACGGTGAAAACATAAGTTTTTCGGAACCTTTGCGGGGACTTCACAGAACTTATTTTCCTTATGTGACATCAGCAGGTGTGGACGCTGTTTTTTTTTTTTTTATCAAGGTGGAAGGTGGGGTTCTGACATTGAGAAAATGATTGATCATGAATGCACTGATGCTTACGATGGGTAATTATACCAATATGTTGATTCGCATCGGATTATTTAAAGTTGTAAGACACAGAAACGACAGGAAACAAGGCTCCGGGAGATTGTCACGTGTCGTCAGCTAGCACTGTGCATACAAAAATACCAGGAAGGAGGCCAGCTAGGACATGCGAACATCCTTCCTGCATCCGCGCATAGACATCAGGTCAGAGACAGTCCCCTACGCAGTAGAAGTTTATTTTCTGGCTGAATGGACTGTTGGGTGAACAGCAACTTCGTGTCATGCAGTTTTTGTTCCTTCCTGTTCCTTAGGCATAAGTGGTCTCATGCTCGGTATAAAAGTGGAAAATTCGGTCTCTTTCACACGGGCCGGCCGACCTCTTGTAAACCACCTTTTTCTCATATATTCTACAACAGCTCCTAAGAGCCGTCTCCTTTCTCGAAATAAAAGGCCTCATTCATTCATTCATTCATTCATTCATTCATTCATTCATTCATTCATTCATTCATTCATTCATTCATTCATTCATATTCTGGCTATAACTCAGTGGGCTACATTTCTGGGCGGCGCTAGCAACAGAAAAGTCCGCCGCTTGAGACTGCCCTTTGTATACCTGCGTCCTGGACCGCGCCGCGTGTAGCAGTGCCTTCTTCGTTGATTGGCATGAACCGTGGTTCAAAGTACATAACCTCCGAGATCTGGCGGTGCGTTGCGAGGTTCCTACACCGTGCCGTTGGATCTTTGAGGTCATATATAGAGGATGCTTCGCCGCCGCCTGGGAACCGCGAGCAGCGGACGGTCAAAGGCAGCCCCGCCAGCATAGATTGTCGACGCACACGTGCATTCGTCACGGTCTGGCAAACTCCGGCGGTCGTTGAAAGTTGGAGCACGTGTTTCCCGCATGGCTGCAGAAGCCACTGGTGTCGACTCGCGCCAGCGCTTTTCCTCGGGACATCTGTACACACTGTAATACCAAGCAGCTAATTGCGCGCTTTCAGTTCGCCGCATGCAGTGGACCCGAACTACGCAACAAACGAGGAGAGCTAGGTCTCTTCTGTTTGGCTCCGCCTCGGACCAAGTGCTTGAGGCAGTTTACTTTCGTGACGATTGCCAGTATATAGCAACGGTTGGTGCTTTGTATTACCTTTTATTCCAGGGACTCTCTGCTGCATCGCATTGGAGATTGTCCTTCGTTAAACATCGAAGCTGTGATATTTCATTTTATAAACCATGTCGAAGGGCCTCTTCGATGTACAGGCGCTGCAAATAGATAAATAAAAGGTAAAAAACAAGGGCAGTGAGGTTAAACGTTGGATATATGTGGTTGGTTACCACGTACTAGGTGGTTGAAAAGAGGTACGTAAGACGAGAGAAAAAGAGTACGAATGAACATCAAATACAACCCACTTCGCTCAGTACACAGTGCACAGCCACGAAATGCTTGTCCTAATGCAGGATACGAGCAAAGCGGAGATTGCAAAGAACGGATTGCAAAGAGAGGAATTGGAAACGCTTCTGCTCCTCTGGATTGGACGAGGTTGGTGACTTGTCGTGAAGGGTGGAGAGCGAGCGGACTCCTCTTTCTTTTGGGCCTTATTTGTATCTTTGCAGTTGATTCGGCGCTGCGCACCAGATCTAGTATCGCTCTCCAGTGTTTATCACATCTCCAGAAAATACGGGAAGAGCTAACCTATAGTGCTGAGAACGTTAAAGAGTGCGGCGATAGATTAACACAATGAATGGCGAACTAGCAATGCGCGCAGGTATCGCGAAGGGATACACCAGGAGAAGCACATGCAGCTGTTCCTTCGTGTTTCTGTGCTTGTTCACCGTCCATGATGCAGCACACCTATACGTGAACAAATTTCAACACGTTTAAGTTCACATACTTGGTTCCACGCGCTGCGAGCCACCATTCCGGTACGCGACGGTTCTTCGCAGAAGCGGCTGAGCAGAGAGTCACGATCGGCTTCCCATGCTTTCCTCATATAGTATATCTCTAAAAAAAAAAAATAGAAAGAAAGGAAGAAACAAAGAACGAAAGAAAGAGAGGAACAAGAACATTATCGCTGTTTCGGCTTTATCAGCACTTAGCCAAATTTTCCCTTGGGTGCGACGTCTGACTGTGTTAACTCTTGGTAGCGGGCCCTTCGCGTGCCTCCCAGGAAGGGACGCATTTGACGCATTTTTAGGTCTTATCCTTACGATAAAACAACCTGTAAATGGGCGTCTAGTTTCGTCCTTTCTGTTCGTTTTTTCTCTCTCTTCTTTGCCCCCTTCTTGCTTTAAGTTTCTTCAAGTATATTTGATGAACCGACTCTCCAAACAAACTAAGCTTCTAGCTGTCCTTCTCAGGTTGATCCGACGTCCAGTAATTCAACTTGTTCACCGTCGAAAAATGTTACTCGCTTCGCTGCACACGCAACAAGCGCCTCATTTCGCCCTATACAGAGGTGTATCTCAAATGAGTGACGCAACACTTCGCTATAGCGTCGCGACCTTCAGCGCTCTTGAAACGCACCATCTCGCCCGGCGGGTTTCCCCCATCGCGGACGGCGGTGGGCCACCCAGGCAGATTGGGCACGGCTTCCCCGGCTAGCTCTGATCTCGGCACGCGACGAGGACGGCCTTGGTGTCCGCCGCACAGAATTAAGAGCGAAAAGACCGAGAAGGTTGACCGCGCTTATGGATGCGGAAGTGGCCGCGAGTGCTCATATCCGTGCGGGATTGACGCCGCTATCTCGCGGCTTAAGATAACGGCAGCGGCAGGCGGGCCACGCGCCCCCAAGTGAATCCTCGAGGAGGGACTTCCTCTTCTGCTGGCTCTCCTCGGTGTTTGAACGTTGCGGGATTGTATAGATAACTTGGGATACTCTACTTAAGTGACTGCGACTTGTTTTTGTGACACGACGTGGATGTTTAGTGGCTGTAGCGTCGCGCTGCTGAGCTCGAGGGTGTGGGTTCGATTCCCAGGCCACGGCAGCCGCAATTCGGTGGGGCTGAAGTGCGAAAACGATCGTGTACTTAGATTGAGGCGTCCGTTAAAGAATCGTAGTTGGTAAAAATGGATTCGGAGTCACCCTCTACGGCGTGCTTCATAATGATATCGTTTTTTCAAAAGTAAAACGGCAGAGTTTAATTAATTTAGTTGTTTTTGTTAGTGACAAGCAACTTCCTCAATGAGTCGATGGTTAATATCCTAAATTGCTTGCTTTTTGGGGAACGAAAGAAGGGGAACTTTTTTTTTTGAGGGGGGGGGGGGGGCTCGTTTTCTTTGTGATTCATATGGTTTCTTTTTGGTGGTAACTTGTGGTAGTACAGTAGGTTACTTACATGCCACTTAGTTACCTACATGTACATGGTGTGAAGCCTACTGCATATACTAACATAATATTGGGACCGGTATGTTGAAAACTGTTGGCTGTGTTGGCTACCCGCTGAGATTGTAATAACAAATACACAAGGTCCCTTATGCATGCGCCTTAGAAGACTCGAAGGCGAAAGCATTTTTTCCTTCTCAGTCCATGTATTGATCCTGCCCCGGCCACCCTCCGAAATCTTTCTGCACCTCATCTGGTTTTGCACTGCCTCCGTGATCGTCCAACCTTTGACCAAGCGACCATGTCATGAGATCACGTCATCGTGTGACGTCATGACATCATGTGATGTCATCGTGACGTCATGACGATATGTGACGTCATCACATGATGAAGTCTTGTATCACTCGTATTGACGCCGACGCCGCGGGACGCCGACGGTCAATTTTCGCGTTTGATGTGGCATATCTAAGGCTTTCGCCTAATAATACGCGCGTAACTGCAACTACGTCTCTGCCACCGTTACTGTATTGAATGCCTCGCACAGCGCGGTAGTTTCCCTTAGGGAAAGTAGTCTCATTTTGTTTTAAAATTAGTGAGAACAGTACTGCATAATCAGATCGGGTATCTTTCATACGCGCCCACGGTGTCCAGAGTGGTGCTGACATCCTTGCCAGAAGAAATAGCGAGAGATGGCGCAAGCGAGTGTCCTAAAAAAGAAAATCTACCCCGCCAATTGAGTCACGTCACGTTTTGTTTTTTGCCACTATATATAGTGCGGGCATGTGATGTGCAACGCCCCTTGCCGGCTTCATTTTTCACACGAATCCATACACGTGCCTCGTGATAGCGCGTCTCTCTCAAGCTATGGTGAGACAACAAGAGCAAAGACAGATGCTGCTGGCATGCACACGCGTGATGAGGCGCCGTCCTCGTTTGAATATCTGGATATCGTCCAGCACGTTTAGATACCTTATATAGGCGTTTGGCAATCAGACCAGCTCCATTGGGATGGTTGTAACTTCACACATGCACGAAGCGTGAGTCATGCATAACTGGTTGCATGAGCCAAACATCGCCACCATATGGTTGAAATAATAATCACCTTCCTCGACAGCAAACTAGGAGGCTAAAGAAAGTTCGCCTTGCGTATCGTCGGCGTAAATAAGCGACTTGCAAGTAACAAGCCACATAGCTTGTACGGTTTGCAAAGACGGGACACTGTGAAAACAGCATATTTTCCGGGGAGATGGCTAATGCGGTTTGAGCTCTTGGCTTGAGTCGCGCGCCTGGCTTCGCGCCAGAGCATACACATTCTTAGGAACGCTCGAAGCAAAGGTAAATATTAACTGTGCAAGCAGTAGATCTGTCTGGTATGCCACAACACTGACGAGTTTGTTTACGCGCGTTTTCGAACTGTATACGCCATAGTAGTCTGGGCATTTCGAGCATGAGCAAAAATAGATAGACGAGAGTAAGGTTGTCTGGTAGCAGACAATATTTATGTTACGCGAGAGCCCCTTGGAGCGCTTTGCTATTATGCTGCCAGTTGTAATTGTGACTCGGACTATATAGGAACCGCTTTCAGTCAATCGCTGCGGTTTCCTTCATTGAGACTGCTTTGCATGAATGGGGTCTTGCTTCAAACGTGGCTGCAAGCTTTGCGCGTATATCACACTAAGGCCCGAACCGATTTAGATGCGTGTTGTTCGTATATGCATTCTCAAAAACAAACTTGTTGGGAGCCGTCGGGCTATAGTTTCTACAATGAGAGGATGAGAGGTTTCCTTCCTAGCACGCCGGAATTATGGCGAACCTATACCGGCAACCTGCAAAAAAAGAAAAGAAAGAAAGAAAGAAAAGTAGACAGAGAGAGAGAGAGAGCAAAAAAAGATAAAAGTGTATTCGTAGGGGTCAGGTGGCTGCACCGCATAACTTCAAAGCTGGACATACATCTTTGCGCAATTTGCATTTTTGCTAAACCTTGCAAAAAGAAGAAAAGAAGTAAAACGTCAAATCGCATTCTCACTTGTTCAGTTGTTTAACGCACACGGAGCCCACGCACACTCTACGCAGGAGATGATTTCGTCCGTATTTACCACGTTGCGTGCAACGGCTCTCGCCAACTTGACCGCGTGAATGCCACGCTGCTCACGGTTAATATTCCGCCACGGTTCCCGCCTGGGGCTTCCGAGTCCCGTGCGGCCCGCTCGAACGGACGGCGGCAACAGCTTGGCGTCGTATAGCTGCGTGCTCACCGCTCTGGCTTTAAGCACACATACGTGAGCAACCAACGCTATATGTCTTATTAGAAGTGCGCGACACAGGACCCCTCTCCCGTCTTTCGATGACGTCAGTGTCCACTGGCTCCAAGTCCACGGGAGACAGAAAAGGCAGCAATGGAAAGCTGTTGCCTAGCCGCGGGATGCCCTGGGATGGGGATGAGGGAACGCCCGATGACTCCGCGGGGTGCATTTGAGCCGGGAGCCTGACCACTATGAACGGTGGACTGCCGGGAGGGGGACGCTTCCACAAGTGCCAGCGTTTGGCCAGGAGGTAAGGGAATGATCGACGCTGCAGCGGCTTGTTAACGAGCGAGTCTCCAGTGTTCATCTGTGCACGTGTGCACAGGATGTCTCGTGCAGGGATGCTTGAGCACGTTCGACGCGTTGAGAATTGAATGATCCGAGGGGAATACCGCTTTTACGACTGTAACTTTCGACAATGGTGGTGAATGTTGTGCCGTCTGAATTTGACGAAGGTCGTTTCATCTATGGGATTACTAAGGTGCATTGCCTGGAGCTCGCAGTTGATAATAATAGTATCTGGGGTTTTACGTCCAAAAGCCACGACATGATTATGAAGGACGCCATATAGCGAAGAGCTCCAACAATTTCGACCATCTCGTGTTCTTTAACGTGCACTGACATCGCACAGTACACGGGCCTCTAGCATTTCACCTCCATCGAAATGGGACCGCCGCGGCCGGGATCGAACCCGAGCTCGCAATTGACTTTATATGAGTCGAAGAAGTATCGTGGCATGTGCAAACCGCTGAGGGGTCCGTCTAGTGCGATGCTGTCTCTGCTACAATGACACGCTCCGAAGACAATACTTACAGGGCAGGGTAACCTGAACAAGGACACGAGGGGAGACGCGTGTTTCTCGGGTTAAGTAATCGCAAACGCGGTTCGTCCTACGTACACTAAGCACGATCGCTATCGCTGTCTGGCACGAGACGGCAGAGTCAATATAGACAGAAAAGCGTGTGTGGCTCTATAAGGAAAACAAAGTGGTCGAAAATGCGTGACTGAGTTGTTGTGTATATTCCAAGTCATAACAAGGAACAAAGGAAGAGAGATGTGACAGGAGAGGTGTCGATGTAAGCATACGAAAAAAAGTAACAAAAAAAGACATTGTGGATGTTTCACTGGGTGTTACCGTCTCCTCTGCATTCTGAGGAAAAAGTACGCAAGCCGTACAGGCATAAGCTGCTCACGGATTATAACAGTTTCTTCCAGATGGTTTTCTGCGTTTGCAGGAGCTTGGTCACTCGTTTCTGTGCGTTATAAGGTAAATTATGCGCTTGCAAACGTAGGAGAAATGGATGTTATACATGTGTGCATGTTACTATATTGCTGTTGGTTAATCACATCGTCAGAGCTTCGGCAGTAGTTGCTTCCGATGCAAAACAAACATTACCGCAAAGATAACGTGTCTCTAACGAACAGAGCAGCCGCGTGGTCAGTGGGACGCAGACCCTCCCTGCATACCCTCCTACTCCCATATAGACGAACAGGCATTCGAGCCTGAAGGATAAGGCGCGCAGGAGCCAGGCGCAAGTGGATCGCAAATGGAGACTGATACAGGCGCGGCCACGCATATGGAATGCGAGGGCCCAGCTACGCGTAAGACCAATCTGATGGCCCATCACGGCGGGTTGATCCCGTACAGTTGGGAGGGGAAGACCGCGATACGCGGCGCTTGGCTTTAAACTTGTTCCATGCAGTATGGCACGGTCATGGCATATGGGCCGTGACTCGGCCTCTCTACATGTTGCTGGAGCGCCCCGCGTTCGCAAAAGAAAGCTCTTACGCTACAATTATTCGCATGGATAGATGCTAGCCAATTCTGGCACTGAACTTGTCACTATAGCGAAGGCGGTGACTCAGCGGCCGTGATCAGCTGAGGGAACAGCACACAAACAGGACAACAGAAGGAGGAGACAGACCAGAGCGCTAACAAGCAGCGCTTCCTTTGCACGTGGTTAAATGGAGCAGGGATAGGAGTAATAATTTACAGATTTCATAACACAAGCGAAACAAGTGAGGCAGGAGCGCGTCTGTCAACGCGCATGACCAGCCCACGTGCTAAGTTATTGCCGCATAGTATATATATATGAACGTATACAGGCCAGGCACCGTAGAATGTGGCCCAAGCAAAAGGCGTCATTCGGAACGTACTACACTCTTTATTTATTCACAAACAGCACTTTATTAGCCCACATAGACATAACTGTGGACAGCTTCGCTTCGTAGCAGGACATCTGTGATGCTCCTGACACTTACTGGTTTCATGCATTTTCGAGGGTTAAGAATGCAACACATATATATGCCAACTATACTGTTGATACTGCATCGCTTCTGGTCGGGTTATGTCCACCGTACGTTTTTTTTTTGTTTTTTTGACAGTGATATATCAATTCACCTATGCTCCGTTTATATAAATTGTTCTTATCCTGACTGGGACGGTTGTTTCGGCGCTCGGCGGCTGACCCGGAAGACGCGGCTTCGATCTTGGCCCCGGCGGCCGCATTTCGATGGGGGCGAAACGCTTGAGGCCCGTGTACTTAGACTTTGGTGCGCATTAAAGAACACCAGGTGGTCGAAATTTCCGGAGCCCTCTGCTACGGCGTCTCTCATAATCATATCGTGCTTTTGACACGTAAAACCCCAGCAAATTAATATTAAATGTACGCGAAACATGGAGAATGAACAAAACGAGAACTGGATAAAAAGAAAGAAAATTAAAAGAGAAAAAAGAGGCGCAGCTCATTTGATGAAGGATCACACGAGGCGATCAACGCGGTGCTGGAACCTCCTATTCGGAGTTGAGTACACTGCATACAATTGTTGAGATACAACGCAAAGCCCTGGGAAGATTGGAAGAAGGGCGTGCATCGCGATTGACTGACTCTTCATGCCCGGGTGACTGTATTTGGGGCTGACGGAAGAGGAGCGAAAAGAGGAAAGCGGAGTGTGCTTCTCGGGAAGTGGGGGCCCCCAGTGAAGCTCTCTCTCTCTCTCTCATACGGCTTCCGCTGTGCGATGACGCGCACACTGACCGCCCGCATTTCCGGGTGATCAAGCCCGCACGCGGCGGCCTCATGCAGTGCAGCTTGTGTGCATCTTAATCCACGGCTTCCCCCGAAAGAGTGGACGACAGCCACCACTTTCGTATACGCCATCCCGGCGTCAGCATTCAACGCCACGTGTTGGAGCCAGCAAAATTGAGAGACACTAATTCACTACTCATTCAGAGGGCACGAGTTGTTGTTTAGCGAACATCCTTTGCCCCCAAATTGGGACAATTCGGGGGCAAAGGAGGGATATCTGCAGTGTGCAGTCGTCAAATGACGTCAGTGATTATGCAGCGCAACTTTTTTTTTTCTTTTTGCTAGAAAAACGTCCTTATCGAGAGAAAAGAAGTGAAAGAAGAGCTGGGTGGAACAGGCAATAATTAAAAGTGTACGGCTTCAAGTTGTAGACTATTTTACGGATGGGTTTCGGGCCGCCGTATTAGGCCGTTTTGTATCTTGAACAACTGAAGGAAAACGCTTGGGTTGGTGCATTCGACGTTTCCTGAACTTATCAATTCTCGTCACGAGATAAAAAGAAAAATAAGAAAATATTCGTTTAACAGCCCAAGGTGGCGGCGCCCATAAGCCTTATGTAAAATCATCTATATAAGCCGTTTGGCACAATGTTCATTCACTCTCTACTCTCTAACCGCAGCTTATAAAGCAAGCGTATACACAATATTGACCCCATTCATCACCTGTCGTAGCAGCCAGCAGAGATACTGCGGGTTTGGTTAAGTCAAAGCTGATAGTGAGTGAACACTGGTGGCAAGTACAAGCCAAACGCCATCGTGGTTGTTCGGTCCACCCGAGTCACATCGTCATAATCTAGTAATCATCAGCCCGACTACACCGACTGCAGAGCAAATGCCCCTCCCATGTTTCGCCAATTAACCCGCCGGTCCTGTGCATGTTGCGGCCGCGTTAACCCCGCAAACATGTTAATCTCATCCGCCCACCTAACTTCCTGCTTCGCTTGGAATCCAGTCGGTTACTCTTAGTTACAGGCGGTTATCTTGGCTTCGCGCTACATGCCCTGCCCGCGCCCATTTCTTCTTTTGATTTCGACTGAGATGTGCTTAATCCGCTTGTTATCTGGTTTATTTTGCCAAAGATGGCTGCCCTCTACAAGCGATTTAGATTCCGCTATATATTACCGCTTTATTATTTAGAATTTTTACGTGACCAATTTGCTGTTCCGTGCGAATGTTTCCGCGATGCATTATCGTCAGTGCTGTCGAGTCACTAAAGCGTAGGAGGGGGGAGGGGGGTACCTTAAACGTCCATCGCACCTTATCTACGTCGTAAAGCGAGACTGCGTCGTCGCTCGAACAGAAGACACAGCCGAGCGCCTGAGGCGGACTCGCATTGGTCTCATGCCTTATCTGAAGCTCCGTTATCTTTAGAACGACGCCGAAGATAGAATAATAGAATACTTAAAACGCAGATTTGGCCACGCTAGATTACGCTGTTCCCTTCTTTCTTTCTTTCTTTCTTTCTTTCTTTCTTTCTTTCTTTCTTTCTTTCTTTCTTTCTTTCTTTCTTTCTTTCTTTCTTTCTTTCTTTCTTTCTTTCTTTCTTTTCGCTTACCTAGGTGTGAGCCAACGCACGCCACCGCGTCGACGAGAAACTTCGTGAGTGCATTTGGGCATTGTTTCTAAATGAAGCCCGACATCTGCGTCACGACGCGTATTAGTTTAACACGCGGAACGTTTTCGACCTTCAAGCGAGCACCGTCTTCGCGCTGTGCGCGCTGAGTGCGATACCATAGTCCTCTCGCGGTATATACCCGACTGAATAGACTTCACGATGATGTTCTGAGTGTGCGTTTGCGTTGCGCGTGTTTGTACGCATGTATGTGTACACACGCGCGAATGAGTGCGCCCGTACTTGATCGACCCCTTGCGCATGCCTCTTTACTGTTTGTATGGCCGTCTGAGCTTTCGCCGTCCCTGCAGCGTGGGGCTGAGTTAAATATCTCTCATGTGCGGTGCGTAGCACGATACATCACAATTACGTGTCGCCATTGAAAGCGATTTGGGGAAGCATTGCGGGGTTGTTACGTAATGACGCGGTCATTTCACGTCGAAGCGGCTTATTGCGTTGAATTAATGGGCCGTATAAATCGGCCGACAATGGTCAACGTGCTTTTTTTTTTTTCAACCCGGCAATTATTTAATCACCAGGTCATTAGTGAATATGTGCCCTCGAATAAGTGCCCCGTTCCTTTCTTATTAATTGACGTAGCTTCCCATTTCTGTTCGATAAATGTCCTTTAGGTCTTACAGCTAGAAATCCTGCCTACAAGTAAATGTGGATGCCAGGTTCTGTTACGTTGAAAGGCGTACGGACATAGGCGTGCGCACAGGGGCGGCAGGGGGGGGGGGGCGGCGGCCGCCCCCCTAGTAACCTAAAAGGGGGGGGCGCAAAATCTGCCCCATACATTGACCCCCCTATAGTCACCTAAGAGGGGGAGGGGGCGCAAAATCTGTCTCGTCCATTAACTTACAAGGGGGGGGGGGACGCTGCGATGAACCTTCGCCCCCCCCCCCCCCCTGATGGAGAACCCTGCGCACGCCTATGCGTACGGACACTACTGTACAGACGTGTGCACGCACACTCCTACTTCGTGCCCTTACATAAGCATTTAGAAATCGCACGACTAGACTGCGATATGTAGTTACGATTGCAAACGCTCAATGATAACGACAATCAGGCCAACTCACGAATGTCTATAACGAGAATCCCAACGGTCAGATGTTTTACAGCGAAAGCTGTTATGAGATCATTTCACCGGCCGTTTTTGGCGCCGTAGTTGTCCGCCGCCGCCGCCGCCGCCGCCGGTGTCCGTAACCAGTATCGCTCGAAATAAGAAAAAAAACGAAATAAGAAAAAAATTCCACGATGGAACGAGGTTCGAACCCGGGCCCTCTGCGTGGGAGCCCAGTATTCAACCTCTGAGCCATGCCGGTGCTTGAAACTGCTTCGCAAAAAGGTCCTATACAGGCTTCATGTCGGGAAGAAGCCACAGGAGCATATGCAATATAGCCTGGTAGAAGAGTAAAATAAGCACCAAGCGTCGCACAACGCGAATTCTGTAACCAGGCGTCACACAATGCGAATGGCGCAACGAGTAGGTTGTTGAATGCTTCCAACCCATTACAAAGGGCTCTGCCATAATTCTTCGTCGTCATCAGGCACAGCATCAACAAAGTGCGCATAATGCCTTACATGCGTTTAGCAGGTACCACGGCTCTCCGTAGAATGACGAAAAATGGCACAGTGCCTGCTGCCCTACTTCTAAAAAATTACAATGATTTATAGCGTAGTGGGTTCCTCGCAAGTGCACTTGTATTGGTTGCCAAGGAAGCCCATAAGCGCATGATCCATTTCTTCGGGGTCTCAGTAAAATTACAATGATTTAGAGCGTAGTGGGTTCCTCGCAAGTGCACTTGTATTGGTTGCCAAGGGATCCCATAAGCGCATGATCCATTTCCTCGGGGTCTCAGTGAAGTTCTTCGCCCCCCACCCCGTCTCTCTCCCACGTCAACGTATGTTATACAGCATGACGGGAGAGGGAAATAGCGACCGGGCGTCACCCAATGCAAATTACATAACTGGTGGACCGTTTAAAGCTTCCAACCCATCACAAAGGGTGAGCCATAATTCTTCATCGTCATCAGTCGTCGCGTCAACAAAGTGCACATAATGCCTTACAGACGTGTAGCTGGTGCCTCGTTTCTCCGTAGAATGACGAATAATGGCTCAGTAGGTGCTTCCCAACTTCACAAAAATTGTGATTTATGGCGTAGTGGGTAGCTTTCTAGTGTACTTGTATTGTAGGCCCAAGAGAACTTACAACGGGCTCTAGAAACGCCGCTCTTCCAGCTTTCGCTGTGACTGTGCTGCGATTTCAGCGCAGGCCTGGCGTTTTTTTCTATCTGCATGCAAGAAAAATCGCTTTAACTAATCTCTATAATGGCATATTCGATTACCCGCCACGGTGGTCTAAGTGGTTACGGTGCTGGACTGCTGAACCGAAGGTCGCGGGATCGAATTCCGGCCTCGGCGGTCGCATTTCGATGGAGGCTCGTGTACTTAGATTTAGGTACACGTTAAAAGAACACCAGATGGTCAAAATTTTCGGAGCCCTCCACTATGGCGTCTCTTATGATAATATCGTGATTTTGGGACGTAAGACTCGAACAATTATTATCATCGACTATAGTTAAGTTTAAATTCTCTTAGTCTAAGATGACTGTTTGTTGCTGTCCCGTACCACATGGCATGATGACTGAAATCACATTCTTCTCTTCACATCTATTGTATACTATTGCTGTATTTTTTGTAATTACCCCATTAATGTAGCCATAGGAGGTCCCCCTGTCAGTTTCTCTGAAACTTTGGGACCTCCTTCTGTAATACGCTAACCATGTAACTCAACTGAACTATTTAATAAACTTGACTTGACTTGACTTGACATATGTATGGTCGACTTCACATACAGTACGCCTACGCCCAGCACCTAAGCATGTGTGTGCGCATGGAGAGATATAGAGATATTTTATTTTAAAAAATAATCAGTGTTCTTGTGATTGGCCCCGAAGGTGCGTAGGCGTCCCATATTTAACTAAGTCGAGTTCCAGTATAGGTGGAGGAACGTTCTGGAATATACAGGGGTGTACCGTCCTCGCGCCTGCCACGTATATGCGAAAATTGCAGTCGAGCGCGACGCTGTCATCATCCATCCATCGCTTTTGTCATCGCCCGCATGCGGGGGCATTTAACCCGTGCGAAAGGGGTGGCGCCGTCTGTCATTTGATAACAGGCGCAGCCTTGGGCGCGATAAGTGTATATAGTATAAGGATATATACGCGGCGAAATTGGCCCCTGTCAGCCTGGCCGCTAAGCTGTTGCCATCTTTCCGCCCGCTCGTATAATAGATCACGCATGTGTCGAGGCAGCGAGATGGCCGGCGGGAGGTTACGCCATTCGTCCGCTTGGTTAAAGAGAGATTCCCCGCAGACAGCTCCAGCAGGGGTGCGCGTTGTGCATGAATTCCGCGGGGCAACGCACTCCACGCCTCCGTAGCCCGTGTCTAGTCAAAACAAACCAAACGTCCCTTGCCACGAAGCCCATCTTTCGCAGCGTTTATATACTTGTAACCCACCAAGCCACATCCGCCGCTCACGTGAGTGTTCGCGTCACAGATAGCATGGCTTCAGCTTCGAGATCGAAGTCTTCGTAGCCAGCCAAACCAGCGGGAAAAGGCGAGAAGTTGTGCATGTCCTGTGCCCCGCCCCCTTCAGCACCGAAGTGGCTCGTAAGGATTAAAAATGTAGCCGTACGGGGAATATTGAAGGACGAAGCCGACGTTTCGGCGAGGGGACTTGTCTTCGTCTTGAAGGAGACATACACTATATACGACCACGCACTGGTGATATCACTTCAAGCAGCCATCGTTGACTATAAGAAACAAAAAAAGTCTTTTGACTTTTTTTTTGCGAGTCCTGACGTTCCACGCATATGACTCTCTTTAAAGGAGCACTGACATCAAATTTACGCATGTGGATCTTCTTGCACCCGCAAGTAGCTATCCACCCCCTAGTAATGATTCGCTACTCAAAATGCAGCGGAGAGACGAATCAGTATCTGTAATATTTATTAATATATCCGGTATCGAACGCGATTCAGAAGGAATGGAAAGCCCGCCACTTTGTAGTGCTGGCAGCGCTACCTCGCGGCCACGTCGAGGCCGCACCCTAGCTGATCCCGCGGCCGCAAAACAAAGTGACGTCACGTCCAGCTGAGATTTCGGATTTCGTCCGCTAGGAGCACATGTGCTGCCGTGTCTGTCGCCAACGTCGTCGTCGTCGCCGTCGTCGCGGTCAACATCGACAAGTGATGATGACAACGATCTGGACGAAGCGGCAGGCTCGCGATCCTCGCCTGACCAGCTCTGCGTTAAATTCAATGTATTTATCAGCCCCGGCCGTACTGTCGGAGCACAAGAACACCAACTATGCACCTCATGTCGCGGACGTTTGGCGAGTGAATCGCTGCTTTCAGCTGAAGTATAGGGCTAGGCCCGGCCTCTAGAAGGGGCCTCGTATTGCCAGGCAGACCCAACTGCTTCGCCAACACAGGATTCACCCTGTAGCAGCTCGTCGCAAAGTGCAGCGAGCAAATGCGGCTGTTGATCACGGGTGTCCAATCCCTTAGTCCAACAGCGCGTACGAAGTCTGGCTGCGTTGAGGTTCGCGGCTCGGAAATGCGTGAAACGCCACGCACTTTCAGCTTTTTCCGTGCCTCGACGACTAGGTCCGTACTACGCAGCAGTTCCCCGACATGCTGGCACGTAGTCGCTCCGAGTTATCGCACTCGCGCTGAGGGTCACACGTCAAATCAGTCGATGCGACACGATGAATCGCAGGCACGGATCGGGACAGCAAGGAGAGCCACTGGCTGGGAGTGAGAGCGTCGCCTGGCGTCGGCGCCACAATAAATACACTCAGATCGTCGACGTCATTGTTACTAGCGTATCGTCGCTCAGGATGGTATGGTGGGAATGTATCACACCGAACACGTAGCACTAGTGTCGATGTCGCAGCGTGATCTATCTCCCGTTGAGCTTTTGTACGCTGTTTGCCCTCGAAATAAGATTCCTTCCACGCGACGAACGCCATTCAAATTTGGCCAAGAAGACCTATGCATACCGAGCAATCGAATGAAGGGCACATCTCGACTTTGAAATTTGATGTCAGTGCTCCTTTAAAGAGACTTGTGAACTCTTTTGGAGATCATTACACTCTCGTCGGAGAGAGTCGTGGGACCCAGGCACGTAGGCAAGGGGGGGGCGCCCCTCCCCCCCCACCGAAATTCGTCCAGCCTTTTATATTCCCGGGCAACTTTTTTTTACAGCGAAAGCTGTTATGAGATCATTTCACCGGCCGTTTTTGGCGCCGTAGTTGTCCGCCGCCGCCGCCGCCGGTGTCCGTAACCAGTGTCGCTCGAAATAAGAAAAAAAAACGAAATAAGAAAAAAATTCCAGGAAGGAACGAGGTTCGAACCCGGGCCCTCTGCGTGGGAGCCCAGTATTCAACCTCTGAGCCATGCCGGTGCTTGAAACTGCTTTGCAATGTGGGGATCCGAGGCGCGCCCGAAGCCACTGCGCGGGCATTTCGAATCCTTTCCCTCTCCCGGTCTCCCGCGACGGCAAGCGGCGCCATTTTGCGCTACGCGCCGACACTCGTGGTGGCGCTGCGCGCGGTCGGAGAGCCGCGAAATTCGGCGACTGACGCGCGGGCAGGCCGGGACGAACTCTCTCTCTCCTCGGACGCCGCTGGGTAAGCACGTATTTCTTTCGGGTCCAACGTCCCCTTTGGGAATCGCTGGACTGAAGCCTGCCTGGGTGCCTCGGCATCCTTGCAGGCGTGTTTACCTCAGTGTTAGCTCCGGTTCGTACGCTAAGCCAGAGAGCGGTGCCTAGTGCTCGTGCGCGGTCGTACCACGCCGAGTCGCACTTGCCGGAGGCCCACGCGTACGGAGATTGCCCTAACTCCCGCGACCAGGCCCAGTGGTCATCGCGAGGGTGCGCAGCATAGCCGCGAGGGACCTTTTCCCGAGCGGCGTGTCAAAGTTCGCCATTGCGAGCTGCGACGTGCTTCGCGGAACCCCAGTTGGTGTATCGTCCGCGTGGGAAGCCCTTTGCTTCCCCGTGCCCGGGAGCGGACGTGTACTGTGTGTGTGTTGGGGTGCCGCAGAAGGCAAATAAAGTGTTTGTGTGTGTATGTTAGCTCGAACACTGTGTTTATGCTGCGCGGCGCTCAACGCCTTTGCTAGCTGAGCGCGTGCGGAGCGGTGCGCTAAACGTAAGCAGGCGACGGTAGACGCGGCCCTGTGGCTCGCTAAGCCTGAACCCGCGGTAGTCTTCGGCTCCGGTGAGCATCGAGGCTACCACACTGGCGCCCAACGCGGTATCAAAAGCTCATTAAGCCTTTGATTAGACTTAGTCGAGTCAGCACGCCTTTGCGTATCAGGCTCGCCGTGTTACCCGCGTTATGTCTGCTAGGCGTGAGTTTTGTCCGCTGTCGTTTTTAGCAGATACCGCTTTGCTCGAAAACAGGGCCAGTGCCCCCTTCGACCAGCATGCGCGACAGGCGCTCCCCGAGAGTGGCGCGACGCCGGCCGGTATCCCTTTTGAAACCGCGCCGCTTATCGAGCTCGGAGACAGTTCCCCACCGCTCGAACGCGCCGTTAACGCACCGACAGCTTCCTTTGAAGCAGGTGCACAGACGCTGCTACAAAATGCCGCCCAAATGATACAGGCGCTCACAGGGGCAGTCCAAACGCTTTCGGCTGTTCCGAAACGCACTCATCCCGCTGTCATGTTGGCCGTTCCGACCTACAGCGGGTACGGTGATCTGCAAAGTGCAAGAGATTACCTGGACTCCCTCACACGTTACCAGAGAGCCACGGGTCTGGACGATCAGGAGGTGCTCGGACGCGTCGTCCCAGCTGCACTGACTGACACGGCGGCTAGGTGGTATCGGCTTTCAGGCCACCGAGCAGCAACCCTCGACGAGTTCCGCGCGGCCTTCCTGCGCGAATTCTTACCCGCAGACTACGAGAGTAGGATGCGGCGCGAGCTCGAGCTCCGCACGCAAGCTCCTGATGAGTCGCTTCAGGAGTACGTACGCGCGATGGAAGACCTTTTCTCTATCGCTGAGCCCAGAGCTTCGAACGAGGAGCGCGTCGAACGGGTGATTAGGCAGGCGTATCCGACCTTTTCGGCGTACCTGCGCGGCAGCCGCTTCCGAGATTTAGAGGAATTGGCCGCCGAGGCGAAGCGCATTCAAGGCAGCCAGCGTGGCCCTTGAACCGCGCTGCGCGTGGGGAGGGGCCGTGCCCTTTCCCCAACGGCAACAGCCCCCCGGAGCTGCCTTTGCGGCTCCCGGAGCGGGCACAGTTGGGAGCTGAGCGATCGCGCTCTAGATCCCTACGCGTACGCGAGGCGCGCAGCAGCCTGTGCTGCACCGCAACTCGACGCGCGCGAGCAGGGACGCTATCCGACCCAGCGCATCGATGAGGGTGACACTCGTCATAACAGATCCTTTGATCAACAGGCGAACCGACCCCTGCCGCTAGAGGCTGCTCCTCCTCGGGAGAGGGGCCGCGACGGCGCATCTTCCCTTTCCCGAGACGGAATGCGCTGCTTCCGCTGCCGCGAGCGAGGGCACATAGCGAGGGAGTGTCCCGTATCTAGGCCTCCTGTGAGGCAGGGAAACGGGGGCGCGGGTCGTTCGTGAAGGCACGAGCGGCCGAACCCTTGCTTCTCCCCTCCGCGTACCGGGCAAGCAGTCTTGCTGGTGCGCACGCGCCGTTTATTTCGGTCATTATTGCCGGCCGCGAATTTTCGGCGTTGCTAGACACGGGCGCGAGCGCTTCGTTGTTTGGCGAACAGGTTTTGTCCCACTTGCGGAAGCACTCGGTGCGCTTGCGGGACAGCCGAACGACATTCACCCTCGCGAAAGGCGTGGCCCAGTCGGCTGGCGCCGCAAGGTTGACTGTCACATGGGGAGATCGAAGGAGACGCACGCGTTTCGTTCATCTTCCAGGGCTCAGTGTTCTGTGATTCTCGGTCGGGACTTTCTCCTAAAAACCGGTATCGTTGTGGACATTGCGAATGGCGGCTATCGCGACGGACCTTTTTCCCAGCTCAAGCCGTTCATCAGCCCGCCGGCGTATACAACTGCCTGTGCAGTAGAGGCGTCGGAACTGTGTCGCGTGCAAAGTTCGGGGGCAGGCCCCTGCGCTATGCGCTCGTCGGCTCAAAATCCCCATCGGGATCGAGCGGCACGACACGCAGAGGCTCCGCATCCTTTGACCGCCTGTGCGACTCATTTGGATGATACACAGAAGGCTCGTTTGTCGGCACTGTTACGCGAGTACGACGAGCTCTTCACCGATCGGCCGGGCTGTACTGAGTTGGTGAGCCACGCGATCGAAACTGGCGACGCGCTTCCTTTGAAGTGTAACCCCAGGCCCGTCAGCCTGGCCAAGAGGCAGGTTATTGATGGCTTGCTCGACGATATGCTTTCAGCTGGCATTGTTCGCCGTTCGTCCAGCGCCTGGGCGTCTCCAATTGTGTTGGTGCCTAAGAAAGATGGCAGTCATCGCCTGTGCGTAGACTACCGCCGTCTGAACGGAGTGACTCGTAAGGATGCCTATCCGCTCCCCACGATTAGCTCCATCGTAGGAAACCTCGGCACTGCGCGGTACTTCACCACGTTAGATGCCTCCAAAGGTTACCTACAGGTCCGGATGGATGAGCGTGACCGGTGCAAGACCGCGTTCACCTCCCACAGAGGGTTGCTTGAGTTCACTCGTATGCCCTTTGGTCTTTGTAATGCTCCTGCGACTTTTCAGAGACTCATGGACCGCGTCCTCAGGGAAGCGAAGTGGTCATACTGCATGTGCTACCTCGACGACATCGTGATTTATTCACAAACCTTCGAAGAGCACTTGGCCCATGTTGCCGATGTGCTCGGGAGGGTGAGGGCTGCAGGGATGACGTTAAATCCCGCGAAAGCCCAATTAGCGCAGACTCGAGTTCAGTTACTTGGGTTTACGCTGGGCGAAGGCTCCATTGAGCCAGACCGGGAGAAACTTCGAGCAATCCTCGATTTCCCCGCGCCCAAGGACGTACGCGGCCTGCGCCGCCTTCTTGGAATGGCCAACTTTTACCGGTCGTTCATTCCGTCCTGTGCCCGAGTGCAGGCGCCCTTGACCAAGCTCTTGGGTAAGTCTGCGGTGTGGCGATGGGGACCTGAGCAGCAAGAGGCGTTTTGCCATCTGTCTAGCGCCATTGCGGAGACAGCGCAGCTCAAGCTCCCCGACCTGACCAGACCGTTTGTTGTCCAGACTGACGCGAGTGATCTGGGATTAGGAGCAGTTCTCCTACAGGAATACGATGGCGTGTTGCAGCCGCTGGCCTTTGCCAGCCGCTCGCTGATACCCGCGGAGAAGAATTATTCCGTGACTGAGAAAGAGTGTCTCGCCATCGTGTTTGCACTGCGTAAGTTTGACGTCTACCTGGATGGGAAGAAGTTCGTGGTGCAAACAGATCACAGCGCGCTAAGCTGGCTGATGCGGCTCCGTGAGCCTGCGGGCAGGCTGGCGCGCTGGGCTCTCCTAATACAGCATTATGACTTTTCAGTGCAGTATCGGAAGGGGAGCACTAACGTGGTAGCTGACGCGCTATCTCGTGCCCCAGTGTCTACCGGGAACCTGGATTCTGGTGCGACAACCGCTAGCGGTGCCTTTGCGCAAGCAAGCGTCGGGGGCGAAACGGCGGCCGAGCCGCCGAGCGGAGAGAAGGGTGAGTGCGCCGACGAGCGAACCCTTTCCGCGAGCCAGGCAAGCAGCACGCCGCGACGCGGGCGAGAGGGTGAGCAACACGGAAGCGAACCCATGACGCCGACGCAAGCGGCAGCGATGGCTGCAGTCCTGAGTGGGAACGATACCAGGCTCCCCTTTGGGAGAATGGGAATCGCTTTCAGCAGGCAAGAGCTACTGAAGGCCCAGCAAGATGATCCGTTTTGTCGCGAGTTGAGCGACGGTCTCAGGGAGACGGAGCGCCGTGACGCTGCTGGTAGTGCGGCGGGCGCAGGGGGACGGGAACCGGCATGTGTCGCTGGGTCCCCCGCGGATGCATACTTGCTGGACCATGACGGGCTCCTGCTGAAATACATAGCCACCGATGAGGAGTCCGTGGACCCGTTTAAGGTGGTTATGCCCAAAAGTCTGAGAGCCGCACTGTTGCGATCCTCTCACGACGAACCCATGGCCGGTCACCTGAGTGGCTCCAAAGTTTTTGCAAAACTGAGCAAGACTGTGACCTGGCTTGGCATGAAGCGTGACATTTTCCGCTATTGCCGTTCCTGCCATGTCTGTCAAGCGGTGAAATCAAGGGGTGGCAAGCCGCCCGGCCTGATGAAACCGATTGTCAGTGAGCGTCCGTGGCAAGTAGCCACCTGCGACCTAATGGGGCCGTTCCCCAGAAGCAAGCAGGGGTTCATACATCTGATGGTAGTCGTGGATCATTTTTCGAAGTGGGTGGAGTTGTTCCCTCTTCGGAAGGTGACAGCGCGAGCGGTGCTCGAGAAGCTACAGGAAGTGTTTTGCCGGTTCGGCTTTCCGGAAAGGCTCATTACTGACAACGCGTCGTACTTCACCGCTCGGGTGTTTGGTGATACGTGCCGTTCCCTGGGAATTAATCACTGCACCACTTCGCCCTACCATCCCCAGTCCAATTTGACGGAGCGAACCAATCGTACGCTCAAACCGATGTTGGCGGCCTTTGCCGAAAGTCAAAAAGACTGGGCAGACCATTTGAGTGAGCTCGCGTTCGCAATCCGAACCTCCGAGAGTCGCTCTACTGGTTTCTCTCCTGCTTTCCTCAACTTCGGAAGGGAGTTGGCAAATCCGGTGACCAGTGTCATGCAATGCCAGCTCGGAGACGAGGAAGCACCAGCAGACTGTTCTGCTTACGCATCAAAGCTTCGGGACAGGCTTTGTCGAGCTCTCAGTAGAGCAAGGCAGAGTTTGGCATCGGCCAGGGCGGCGCAGAAGGCCCAGTATGACCGGAAACATCGCCACCTTTCATTTAAGGTAGGTAATCTTGTCCTGAAGCGCAACCACGCTCTTAGCGACGCGAGCAAGGGGTTCTCAGCCTCGCTCGCTCCTAAGTGGCTTGGTCCGTACCGAGTGGAGAAAGCTTGGACTCCGCTCGCGTACTTGCTGAAAGATCCCCTTTCGGGAAAACTCAGCCGTGCCCACATCGCAGACTTGAAAGCCTTTGCGTCGAGGTCTGACGAGCTCCCGCCAGCGCCCAGTGGCACTGCGCGCAAGCAACGGGGCACACCCGGGACGGCGGACCGCATTCGGACCACGCACCGGTACAATCTGAGGAAGCGGTCACCTTAGTGATTTCGCGCCGGACGGCGGACTTATTTCCGCAACCGAAGGCCCTCACATTACTATCTAGCCTCAGTTGCCTAACTTCTTTACGGCCTGTGCTCGCAAAGAAGTGGGCCCCGCCCAGTTTGCTGCTATTTTTGTTTGCGGGAGTGTTCATGTTTACTTGATGTGTTTCTCGTATTTTTTGTTCGCATATGGAGTGTCATTTTTGTTTTGTTTACTTTTTCGCCGTGTTTTTTTTTCTTCCGCCTGCGGAAGGGTCGTGCATACTGGTGCTTATGCGGGGGGAGAGGTACGAAGGACGCTACGCGCCTTCCATCGCGTGGCGCGTTGGGAGAAGCCCGTCTTCGGAGCTGTGTGTGCGTGTGTGTGTACGTGCGTGCTGGGTCTGTGCGTGCCTTGGAAGTGTGCGGCGTGGTGACGACACCATAGGAAACCACCTTCACCCTATCGCCGTGGACCCTGGAGGTGTTCGGGAACCCGCTGACGTCAGGCGGACCGCCCGGCTGTGTCCTTGTCTCGGCCGTCGTCGAGAAGCCTAGCTGCCGTCTGCCTCACGGCTGCTGCGTGAGGCTAGCTGACATGGCAGCTGCGCCCGGCTCTCTGCCGACGCCGGGACGCCTTGCAGCCAATTTGGTTTGGCGTCAGGGTTACAGCAGAAGGACCGGCTGTCCCAGCGACGTCTTTGGTCATCCAGCCTGGAATTCGGGACCTCCGAACCACCACCGAAGCGGCGTTCGTCGGACTCGCGGGTCTGTCATCGACTAGATTGACGAGCCGAAGGTGAGCCCGTTCCGGGCATGCGGACATCAAACAGGCCTCTTGCCTCGCACTCTGGCCAACAACATTACGCGCCGCCTCCCCTTCGCGCCGTGGACGCTCTCCCGTGTGAGCATCACGAACACTCGTCTTAATTTCTTTTACCCCCTTCCGTAGCACCATATTGTATAGTATAGTGTATTTCAAGTGTATTGTGTTATTTTTTTTTTCCTTTTTTTATTTGTAGAGTAATTAGCAGCAGTTGTGGGCCTGGGCTGAGGTTAGCTGTTGCTCATTGCATAACGCCTTTGCATGCATGGGCGACGACCGGCTGCCTTTGCAGACCGGTATAGGGTGATTTAAGGAGAGGAGGATGTGGGGATCCGAGGCGCGCCCGAAGCCACTGCGCGGGCATTTCGAATCCTTTCCCTCTCCCGGTCTCCCGCGACGGCAAGCGGCGCCATTTTGCGCTACGCGCCGACACTCGTGGTGGCGCTGCGCGCGGTCGGAGAGCCGCGAAATTCGGCGACTGACGCGCGGGCAGGCCGGGACGAACTCTCTCTCTCCTCGGACGCCGCTGGGTAAGCACGTATTTCTTTCCGGTCCAACGTCCCCTTTGGGAATCGCTGGACTGAAGCCTGCCTGGGTGCCTCGGCATCCTTGCAGGCGTGTTTACCTCAGTGTTAGCTCCGGTTCGTACGCTAAGCCAGAGAGCGGTGCCTAGTGCTCGTGCGCGGTCGTACCACGCCGAGTCGCACTTGCCGGAGGCCCACGCGTACGGAGATTGCCCTAACTCCCGCGACCAGGCCCAGTGGTCATCGCGAGGGTGCGCAGCATAACCGCGAGGGACCTTTTTCCCGAGCGGCGTGTCAAAGTTCGCCATTGCGAGCTGCGACGTGCTTCGCGGAACCCCAGTTGGTGTATCGTCCGCGTGGGAAGCCCTTTGCTTCCCCGTGCCCGGGAGCGGACGTGTACTGTGTGTGTGTTGGGGTGCCGCAGAAGGCAAATAAAGTGTTTGTGTGTGTATGTTAGCTCGAACACTGTGTTTATGCTGCGCGGCGCTCAACGCCTTTGCTAGCTGAGCGCGTGCGGAGCGGTGCGCTAAACGTAAGCAGGCGACGGTAGACGCGGCCCTGTGGCTCGCTAAGCCTGAACCCGCGGTAGTCTTCGGCTCCGGTGAGCATCGAGGCTACCACAGCAAAAAGATCCTATACAGGCTTCATGTCGGGAAGAAGCCACAGGAGCATATGCAATATAGCGTGGTGGAAGAGTAATATAAGCACCAAGCGTCGCACAACGCGAATTCTGTAACCAGGCGTCACACAATGCGAATGGCGCAACGAGTAGGTTGTTGAATGCTTCCAACCCATTACAAAGGGCTCTGCCATAATTCTTCGTCGTCATCAGGCACAGCATCAACAAAGTGCGCATAATGCCTTACATGCGTTTAGCAGGTACCACGGCTCTCCGTAGAATGACGAAAAATGGCACAGTGCCTGCTGCCCTACTTCTAAAAAATTACAATGATTTATAGCGTAGTGGGTTCCTCGCAAGTGCACTTGTATTGGTTGCCAAGGAAGCCCATAAGCGCATGATCCATTTCCTCGGGGTCTCAGTAAAATTACAATGATTTAGAGCGTAGTGGGTTCCTCGCAAGTGCACTTGTATTGGTTGCCAAGGAAGCCCATAAGCGCATGATCCATTTCCTTGGGGTCTCAGTGAAGTTCTTCGCCCCCCCCCCACCCCGTCTCTCTCCCACGTCAACGTATGTTATACAGCATGACGGGAGAGGGAAATAGCGACCGGGCGTCACCCAATGCAAATTACATAACTGGTGGACCGTTTAAAGCTTCCAACCCATTACAAAGGGTGAGCCATAATTCTTCATCGTCATCAGTCGTCGCCTCAACAAAGTGCACATAATGCCTTACAGACGTGTAGCTGGTGCCTCGTTTCTCCGTAGAATGTCGAATAATGGCTCAGTAGGTGCTTCCCAACTTCACAAAAATTGTGATTTATGGCGTAGTGGGTAGCTTTCTAGTGTACTTGTATTGTAGGCCCAAGAGAACTTACAACGGGCTCTAGAAACGCCGCTCTTCCAGCTTTCGCTGTGACTGTGCTGCGATTTCAGCGCAGGCCTGGCGTTTTTTTCTCTTTGCCATGAAAATATATTCTTTTGAATAATTAGGCCTTGGCCCCCGCCCCCCGCCCCCACACCGAAAAAAAATCCTGGCTACGTGCCTGGTGGGAGCCGAAAGAGAGTTAACGTCCCCCCCTTAAATGGACACTAAAGGCAAATAACAATTTATGTCAGAGTGAATTAGCTCAATGTATGACAGCGTCTAAAACGGCAATATTATCAACAGCAGTGCCCTGCTTACCGAGAAATTAAGCTCAATGTATCTAAAAATGTATCACACAATGAGCGCCACGAGCGGGACATTTTGGAAATGATCCCGATGTAAGAGAGTCCGACTACAATTAATCACTCGTACTCAAGCTAGCTGCCATAAAAAAAGAACCTTCCGTGCATCAAGAGACGTGATAAAAAGCTGCTTGTTCGTTTCTGTTTGATTCATGGAAAACAGAACCTCTTTGGCGTTGCCATGGGGAACGGCGCGCGTGTTTCAAAGGTTCCGTTTTCGCCGAACTGCGCTTCTCCCGGCGCCCTGCTTCGCTCACTCGGTCGCATCTCAGTGGTAGTTTCGGTATCGCGTACTGCCGCGTGTGTTTTGCGCGCCCGTGAAAGACGCTCTGACAGAAAGTTCGACAAATTGCCGCATGCATGTGATGTTGCCGGATGCCCGAATGGTGCACGCCGCCAGTGCACGCCGCCGCGCAGTAAAGGCGGGCAACGTTGGCCACGGAAACAGTGACGTGAGAAAGACCGCTTTCAGGCGGGTGATTTGAAGTGCGCTAACGCGATGGGGACCACTAAAACGTGATTTTATTTCGAAATAAGCACTTCCTTGGCATAAAAGTAGCACTACGAGGTTTCTGGACCGCTATTTCAACAATAAACGCCGACTTAATATTTGCCTTTAGTGTCCCTTTAAAGAGAGTCATATGCGTGGGATGTCAGCACTCGCCGAAAAGTGTAACACATACTTTTTTTTTATTAGTGTTCTGTAACATTATGCCGTGCTGATTGACTCGTTCAAGTACGCCTGCTGAAGCCTCTGAACATTTGTGCGGCATAAAAATAAAAAAGCCCTTGACAGGGGCAATGGCGAACAAAACATCTGCTTTATTATTTATTTATTTATTTATTTGTTTATTTATTTATTTGTTGGCATCGCTTTCATACCTCAGTGTCAATGTGTTGTCGTGTATTTACTATTTCGTGGTATTTTGTCTTACTTAATTTATATAAAAAAATCACATTGTCACGTTGGATGACTTTGTTTAAATAAATAAAGGAAACTGCTCGAACACGCGCGTGATTGCTTTCTTAATACTGAACCAAGCAGTTCAATACTCGCGTTAATCGATGCAATATATTAGACGTCGCAGCCAGGTCGCTGCATAATGGGAAAAACAAACTTCAAAAGAATGCCGCCACCATGTAGCATCTTGCCTCGTTTTCTGCTTACGCTGCCCGAGATATAAAATGGTGTATTTGGTATTCCAGGGACGCAGCTCGCGAGGATAACATTTTCCTTATCGTTAGATGTCTGCAACTCTTGCCAGGGCCAGACGGTCGATCGCTTGGTGTCGCATAATTTGCGGGTGAAAAAATGTGTGTGTGTGTATAAATTAGTTTTTTTTTCCCTTTTCATGCGTGTATGTAAGGAGAAGGCAAGGCAACGAACGATCTGTTTGCGTTTGCGTGTCTGTGGGCGTCCGGATTAGCGGCCTGTTTACCGAAGTCTGAGAGCTGCGGAAATCCAGTGTTGACGAGGCCGAGGCTAAGTCGGCAAATTACCTGCACTGCGGCTTTGCGCCCCTCGGCAGTAATTTCGTGCAGTGAAGAGGAGTCGTCGGGACCAGCATATTAGACGATTGCGTATAAGACAACGAGTGTTAAACGAATATTTTTTTGTTTTTTCTTTTGGCTAATATCATCATCATAATTATCATCATCAGCCTGTCTACACCCTCTGCAGGGCAAAGGCCTCTCCCATGTTCCGCCAATCAACCGGGTCCTGTGCTTTCTGCTGCCACGTTATACCTACAAACTTCTTAATCTCATCTACCTACCTAATTTTCTAAGTATAAGTAATATAGCTAATATATCTATTGATTAATGGAATCGTTTACCTATGATAAAGCAGTAGAAGGTAGCCTTTCCAAATTGAGGCCTGAAGTCATAAGGAAACAATTTTAGTCTTTCCGAATACATGCTTCCATTTGTATCGCGACTTTTTAACGCTTGCGTTCACTGTGTTGGTCATAGTTACATTTTTCGCGGTATATCGATATATTCTACCAGCTGTATCGAATTGTGATTTTCGTGATTACTCTCAAATAGCTCGTATACGTTTCTTCGTTTTATTTTGCTTAGGCATGCTCCCGCCCTACGTAAAACGCCAACAGGGGTGTTTCAAGGGCTAGTAAATGGTGACGACGAGCGGATGCATTCGACAAAAAAATACATCAGTGTTCCGTCGCCAGGCACTGCAGGCAACATCTCAAGCTGATTGAATGCATCTCACTGTATCCTCACAAATTTAAATTAGTGTTCTTTTTTGTTTTGTTTTTAACGGAAATATTGCACCACGATCTTCACAAGTCAGTGCGGTCACTGCACGATAGTGCAATATTCGACGTTACTAATGTGTATTCTCGTTGTAATGCTTACGGTTGTACAGCGGTTGCCGTGCAGCTGTCCACACTGTAAATAGAAATTGTCAAAGTTCGATACTATGCCCTCTTTGATTCCTTCAGTTTCGTTTCCTTTTCTCTTTCTTTCTTTTTACAATGAGAGATTGCCGTGATTGTGTGTTTTCTTTTTTGGAAGAAGTGTACTATCGCGAGCAATATCAGCTGGAACGCTGAAATTACCTTTTAAATGTGATAGAGGATAAACGCATTTGGCAAGTGCAAAAGGGTTCATAACACTAAATGCCCAAGCTGAAAGGTATCGATGGCAGTATACGTCACATTCGTATCAGTACATTACAGGTAATCGTTGAATTCGGTGTTACAGCTCATATTGCTGGTTGTGCATATGCATGCACATGGTTGCGCGTATGCTGGCGGAACGAATACTGCTAAAGATGATGGCACATTTCACCCAACTGTGCCCTAAAACGAATAAGACCCTTTTGTACGGATCTAATCCCCATCAGGGGCCGAAGGTCGCCCCCTTCATTGAAATATACACTTTGTTTACTCAGTTAATGATTCTCTAGCCTGCACTTATGAAAGAAGGGCAATTGTTCTATGCCCTGTTGATGTCTGTACAGGTTTCATCGGTTTAGCATGCACTTTGTTGCGGAGGCGCGGTGTTCACCGGCCTTAATTCTTCGCAGCCTGCAGTGTCCATAGCGATGCACCGAACTCTGCCAAACAACCGTACTTGCGCACGCATATTATTCCCCGTCGCACGCGTGCTTGCGTGCTGGTCTTGCCGGAACCTTTCAGCGCGGCAGGCAGCAAAGCGACCCTTGCGAACATTGCGGTGGTGGCGGTCGGTGTTCGATCAAAATCGGTCCCCGAAGTTGGTGAGCTGCGAACAAGGAACCAACCGGCGTGTGTATAGTCTATAACGGCGCGAGCTCAGCGGGGCGCGACCGATTCGAGGTCCGATTGACCGCTTGCGGAGGGAAAGAACCAGCCTGCCTTATAGAAAAATGTGGCTTGGCAAGATTTGAGTATTACACGCTTTCCTGCGTGCAATACGCGATTTCTGGAGGTGTTTGGGATCTTCCTGCGTTGGGGGTTCGCTCGAATGCGTGCATCTTTGTTTTGTAAGTTTGTTCATCTCTCATGGCTTGTAGAAGCCGTGAGCCTCATAGAAAAAAAAAGAAAAAAAAAGGAACGAAAACAGGTTTGTTTCCGGTCGACTACGGTGCATAATCAAGGTAACTGATAGTCGGGGCCGTTCAACACGAGCAAGCATTCTCTGCCATCCTCGTCTCCAAAATGAAGAGATGATCAACTCGTCAGGACTTTCTTTCTTTCTTTCTTTCTTTCTTTCTTTCTTTCTTTCTTTCTTTCTTTCTTTCTTTCTTTCTTTCTTTCTTTCTTTCTTTCTTTCTTTCTTTCTTTCTTTCTTTCTTTCTTTCTTTCTTTTTTTGAATCTAAACTCATAGGTTAGTCTTGCGATGTAGTTTACAAACGACAACTGGCACAGCCAGCGAAGTGGAAATTCAGCTTGAAATTCAAAATGTTTCACTGCTATACAATGTTGGACTGCTAACAGCTCGACAGTCGCAAGTGCGTTGTCAGAAGGCAAGCAGGATGTCAAAACAAACCGAAGGCTATCAAGATAACCTGGATGCTTAATGACGCGCCATGAATCCAATCATAAGAGATGTTCGCCGTCGTTAACGCCGCTCACGCGAGTTGCATTCATTGGCAATTAGCAGCTCACAAATCGAACAGACTTATTTCTCGGATCAATCGAAACATTGTAGGTTCCGTCTTGTGTTCTTACTCGTGTGTATCTGAGACTGCGTTGTGTACAATGCTAAACTTCGGTTAGAATGGTACTGCATATAAGGCGGACTTAAGCTCACACTGGCGCATACACAAGCGTCGAGTACCGCCTGCAGTTCTGAGAAGCTGCTGCAACAGCGAATAATGCCCATGCCACGGCCTCAATGCTTGGGAAAATCGTGATGTAAAAGGTTACACATTGACGTCATTTAGCTTTCCATAACAGGTCGTGATGGTCTCTTTATATCACGAGCCGGATCGTCTCGTTAAAGTGGGAAGCTACCGGCACTGCGCGCACCCCATCATTAGCGGTGCCCACGAGCTGTGTACCGCAGCCGATCGTTATCTCAATGATATATACCCACCTATTCATCCTTTTTCCGCACAGTATTCTGCCGCGGGCACATGTATATACACACGCACACACCCACGTGCAAGCGAACTGCGCCTCTTTTAAAAGGAGACAAGTTCCTGTATACGTTAATAGAGGAGGCGTATCCGTAAGCTTTGCCCCGGGCTACCACGAGTCAGACGCTGTTACCATAACTGGTCATACCAAACAGACCTTGTTTGGTAATCGCTAAATGAAGAAGTGGGCAAGGGAGAGGGGTTTGACTAATGAACCATTAGACGACTCCCTTCCCAAATTTTGCCTGCTGTGCTGTCCGCTACACGGCGCCCGCGTATGGGCGACTCTAAAGAATCCACGAAAGCTGTTTTATGCATTCTGTTTTTGCAACCAGCGGCCAGGTAGCAAGCACGTTAACTTTGCCGGTTCCGTCAAATATGTCGAATCAATTTTCGTATCGATAAAGCTTTGAAATATCTTAGTTTCTGGTCTCTATCTCCGATGCACATTCGGAGGTCAAGTCACGTGTTCCAGTACCTCTTTCAGTGTCCGTGCACTTGACTTCTCCCATTACCCATCAAGCGCTAATTTATGACCTCATAGTTATGGCCTCTCGGGCCTCTTGCCAATGACCTCCTCGGCGGGTGGCCAGTTAGAAAAATATAAATATATAGCGTCACTCCACTCAAAGTCGCCATTTATCTTTTCATCTTGATAACCACCGTCATAAGCGGCGGTCGCATTTTCGATGGAGGCAAAATGCTAGAGACCCGTGTGCTTAAAATTTAGGTGCGCGTTAGAGAACCCCAGGTGGTCGAAATTTCCAGAGCCCTACACTACGGCGTCTCTCATAATCATATCGTGGTTTTGGGACGTAAGACCCCAACAATTATTATTGTTGATAAGCGTCGCCACAAGAATTCGTCGTAACCGTTTTAACCTCGACATCACTGCCGCATTGCTCACTGTTTTACAGCGAAAGCTGTTATGAGATTACAACAAGGGCCGTTTTTGGCGCCGTAGTTGTCCGCCCTAGCCGCTGGTGTCCGTAACCACTATCGCGCGAAATAAAAAATAAATAAATAAATGGAACGAGGTTCGAACCCGGGCCCTCTGCGTGGGAGCCCAGTATTGTACCTCACAGCCATGCCGGTGCTTGAAAATGCTTTACAAATGGCCCTATACAGGCTTCATGTCGGGAAGGAACCACATTAACATATGTAATGTAGTGTGGTAGAAGAGTAAAATAACAACCAGCCGTCGCACAACGCGAATTCAGTAACCAGGTGTCACACAATGCGAATTGCGCAACGAGTGGGTTGTTGAATGCATCCAACCGATTACAAAGGGCTCTGCCATAATCCTTAATCGTCATCAGCCACAGCATCAGCAAAGTGCACATAATGTCTTACAGGTGTTTAGCGGGTAGCACGGTTCTCCGCAGAATGACTAAAAATTGCATAGTGGCTGCTTCCCTACTTCACAAAAATTTTGATGATTTATAGCGTATAGTGGGTTCCTCGCAAGTGCACTTCTAATGGTTGCCAAGGAAGTCCATAAGGCTCCTATGATCCAATTCCTCAGGGTTTCAGTAAAGTTAATTTCCTCTCTCTCTCTTTCTCACGTTAACGTATGTTATAAAGGGTGGCGGGAGAGTTCAATAACGACCGGGCGTCACACAATGTAAATTACGTAACTAGTGGGTCTTTTAAAGCTTCCAACGCATTACAAAGGGCTCAGCCATAATTCTGCATCGTCATCAACCGTCGCATCAACAAAGTGCACATGATGCCTTACAGATAGAACCTCGCTTCTCCGCAGAATGAGGAATAATATCATGGTGGGTGCTTCCCAACTTCACAAAAATTATTTGTGGCCTAATGGGTACATTGCTAGTGTACTTGTATTAGTAGCCACAGGAGAGTTTATAACGGGCTCTAGAAATGCCGCTATTCCAGCTTTCGCTGTGACTGTGCTGCGCTTTCCGCGCAGGCTTGGCGCTTTTTAGCGTGTATCGCTTCTCTGCAGCGTCCCGCGGTTTGACCGGCAGCCCACATCTTTTCCAAAAACTCTCCGGGTGCGCCGTTCCGTAGAACGAGAGCTTGCAAAAAAAAAAAAAACAGCAACAGCAGTATAAAGAAACACAACAGAGCACTATAACAACCAATAACGACAACGGGCAGCAGCACAGCAACCCCAGCAGTCTCAAGGACGCGGGTACGTTACAACAAGGCGACGGCTTCGCGCCAGCAACCGGCGGGTCCAATTCACCACTCCGAGGAATATTACTCGCGGGGACGAAAGAGTTAACGACGACGCTGCAGCTAGCTAGCTCTTTCGGCGTGGCCGCTTCCACATGCGGCGCTTCATTAGGAGCATGAGCGGCAGCGGGGGCACTCATAAAACAGGATAGACGTCGGTGGTATGTATGGTGGTACGCGCTTTCCCAGCGGCACAAACACCGTGCCGCTCCGGCCTGACTCGTGCTGGAATCCGGTTTCGGGCGAAGCAATGCCGTCGGCGTGTACTGCGGCGCTAGAGGCAACGTGCGCGTCTTTAGTCATTTATTCGTTTATCATTATTTATTTCTTTTTTTGTAGTACTGAAAAAGGTGCGTGTGTGTGTGTGTGTGTGTGTGTGTGTGTGTGTGTGTGTGTGTGTGTGTGTGTGTGTGTGTGTGAGAGAGAGAGAGAGAGAGAGAGAGAGAGAGAGAGAGAGAGAGAAAGAGAGACGGGGGGAAGACGCAACGCATAGAAGTGTTGGTGCAGAGAAGGAGAGGTAGTATGTATATATACAGAAACGTTCCCGTCTGATGTGGTCTTTGCTTGCAGGCATGTTGGACGGCGTCATAAAAAACCACGACTGTCGGCGAGGTGCGACAGTTCGCGGGTGCTTGCGAAAAGCCGTTCTATGCGTCCTGCACGAAAGCGGGAAGCCGGCGTCACATGTGCTGTGCTCGTGTATGCAGGCAAACAAAACGAACGAACGAACGATTCTCGAGGTTGTTCTCGATTTGTGCCGTGTGTTCTTTCTCGCGCTACATGAAGTTCTATAAAGTACGCGCACAGGAAGCATGCAGAGCCACGAATGCGAGGTATAGCACTGCAATCAGCGTCGTTGCATAGTACTCCTCTATACACGTATATGCTCCCGCGGAAGTAAACGTAAACACCGTTTTCGATGCACGTATGGCTTGGCCGATGTGGAATGGCATGTTAGTTGGCGAGTTTAATCAGCGCGAATAGGGCGCTGTTTAGCGCGAATATAGTGCGAATATAGTGGCGCAAGATTCCTGGAAAATACAGGGTATAGGGAAGTATGGAGGATTTCTCAGTATACAACTGTATAAAGAAGTATTGACCAAACTTACGAACGCCATGGCGGTTAGTGCTCAGAGCGATTCGTACGAAAGAAGCCGGAATCCTTGGGAAGAGGGAGAAGAGGGAGAGAGAGAGACCTGTTATTACGCATTAAAACAGGATGCTTGCCAGCAGGGTGACTGCACGGCTCGTACATACTCGCGACGTAACAGGAAATGACAAAAAACAGGAAAGCGCGTAGTTTTTTAAACACACTAAGAAAGAAACGAGGAAGGGACTCGAGTAATCGGTTTTTCTCGACCTTGCGTCCGAGTGAATCTTCTTCTCCTCTATCCCGTTTTTGCCACGGACTCTGCGCGGTCATTCCTTCTGCCCACGGTGTAAGAAAAATACTTTTTTTTTTCGCCAGGCACCATGGAGCGCCGCGAACTCGCTCGCGAGCCGTGTCATGCACTGCTGCCGTTCGTGCGTGCGCCGCTTCGCGCGAAGCGGTGCCGTGTCGCTTCGTGCGACCGGACGGGGCTGACGACCACCCGCGGGCATGCATATACGTACAGCGCTCGCAAAACCACATCTTCGACCGATGCCAACACGCGCCGCGACTACCGTCTCACGCACCAGGAAAGGCGCCAAACTTATATTACACGCGCGCGAAGTGCGCGTATAATACACGCGTCGACCATGGAAGCCGCCGGCCACTTTTGCTCGTGACGCACGAAGTCGAGTCGTTCGTTCTTCCCCAACTCCATTCGACCGGTCGCTTGCGGAGGAGGAGGCCCACGTCTAATGTTATTTCGACTCGATACGCTACGCGGCCGTGTCGATTAGGCCACCGGTCGTGTCCGACGCGGCGTGTATACACACGGCTTTTCCTCGGCCGTATCGACGATTTGATTCGTCATTTTATTTTTGTTTGCGATAACGTATATACGGGCGCCCGCGCGATGCACGTCCTCGTCACGGTCGCCTATAGGAAGCTATCGCGGCCTTCTCGCGTTGGCAACCGCTGATGGCGTTGTGTACGCGGAAGCTGCGAACCGCGCAACTAGTGGTGGTCGTGGTGGCAGTCGCGATTGATTGTTCGGAGCTCTTTCATTAAAGACCTGATACGGGCCGATCGGTGAATAGAAGAGGGAGCGAGATAGAGATTGCTGTACGTGTGCTGGAGATGCTTGGCTGCCGCACTCTAGGTGATAACAGTCACAGGTGCGCGCACGGGGGGGCAAGGGGGTGGGGGTGGCGCCCTCCTAAATCACTTGACAGGGGCGCCAAGTCTGCCTCAATCGTGCCTTTACTCATTGTTTATTGTGCAGGGTTAGGACCATGTAGGTTTTTGACGATAATGGCGTCCGAGAATAGCTGATGTCGCATTCCAAACGCTCTTTATTTCCCGCCTTTTCCCCTATAAAGCCGGGGGCCAAAGGCAGGCCGTTGGGAGAAGCACGTCATGGCTTCATTTTCATTTTGTAGCAAGCTTCTCAATGGATATGGCGGCTAGAACACCGTATTCATTGCCTAACTTCTTTTATTTTGGACCCGATCATGGGGGGGGGGGGGTGCGTGAGACTTCGCCTCCCCTAATGGAAAGCCCTGCGCACGCCTAGTATAACAGTGGTGTGTAAAGTTAACCACCCATTCGAAGTGCACACGCACACAACGAGCATACTCACGACGTAACTTTCACGAACGCGCGCTGTAACAAGCAACTAGAGCGTCCTGTTAATACTGCCAAGTGTTCTGTAATCAGTGGGCATGTATAATTAGCGCAGCATTACCACTTCGCTTATACTGCGAGCCGCCTACCGGCTTTACCCTCCTTATCGACACCGTGCCGCGCACGAGCATTCGCAGTCCGTATCCGCAATAGTGTGTGCATAACGTGACAGGTAGCGATATGACAGTGACGATAACAGCAGCACGCTGTAAACGAATGCGATTTAGCTAGGCGGCCTTCATGAGGCGTTCACCGCGCTAAAGCTAAAGTGCGAAGTGGAATCATCGTTATACAAATCACTCCATCATTCTATAGCTGTCGGCCTATATGCACGCTCGCGTGCAGTTATAGAGGTCATTCATCACAAAAATGCAAATTTTCCCCGGGAGAGGGCGCGAAGCGCCGAGTCGGTGGCCCGCGCTCGCGTGAACTCTTGAAGAAGGTCGCGCACGTTCTCAGCGGCTGCAGCTCTAAGCGAAACAAACAAGCAAGCAAACAATCGTCAATAGAATGAGAAAGGATCGCGTAGATCTTGGCCACGCCGTCAAGACCTTCGCATACGAGAATCCTCACACACACACACCTCCGTAGCTAATGTGGGACTTAATATTGCATTTGGCACCTCCAGCTCGCCAGATGGTTTCTCTCTGCAGCACGAGCCTTGCGGGAGACGGAACTCCTCATTTGGTACGCAGAGCGCGATCACGGTTTTTGTTTCTTTTATGTTTCGAAAGAAATGAGAGGGAAAGAGGGACTGATAAATGCGACAAAGGCGCGAATACAATGAAGCCATTAGTCACGTCACGTGAGCCAAGGCCGTTGACGCCTCTCGCACGAAGCCAACGTTCGCTTCCTGCGAGAATCCGAGAGAACGAATCTTCCAATTCATTATTACGGCGCGCTCCTTGGTATCGTTTAGCAACACGTTTTGCGATAACTACTCCGCAATATCGCGGCGTAGTTACATAAGATGCGCAGTACCGACTAGCATAAGATAAACATAAGCATATGCAAACATAAACATAAGATACGCAGTACCAACTAGCCCACCAGTCGATTTTATTGTTTTCCCCATGGACTAGTTGCGTCGCGATAGACACAGTGAATGCGATGACCAACTATTTTCCGTGGCTGCGCGCGATGAAGGACATAGAGGTCACGAGGCAATCTCTGCGTGGAGAGAGAGAGAGAGAGAGATACGAAGAGGAAAGGCAGGGAGGTTAGCCAAGCTCTGGCTCGGTTGGCTACCCTACACTTGGGGTCGGGGAAGGGGAAGTAATAGACAGGAAAGGGTAGAAGAAAGAAGTAAGAAAGAGATGGATGAACAGTTAGCTTGAACCTACACGACACGAACTCGCGTTGTTAGTTCACAGGCGCTCGTGAAGTCCGGTGGTCCTCAAGAAGCACAAGAGGGCTTTCGTGGCCTTGCGCAAATGCGAGACCGTAGGCCAAGATCTTGTTGTTCCCGCTGCGTCGAATTCCCTTCCAACGATTTTTGGATCAGCAGCCGAGCACCCTAACCACTAACCAGACAGACTTATTTTAAAAGACGACACTGGGAGAAAGAAAGAATGTATATCACATTTATTTCCACGATTCGATTTTGCACAGATGTTGCGGGTTCGCCTCTTCCTTGTTTCGACAGAGAACGCGGCAGGTGTCGCTCAACAGCTCTAATCATTACGAGCACATGACGAACAATCTCAAAGAGCGCGTGATCGAAGAAAAAGAAAGGATAAAGAGACCCAGTTACAAAACGTATCGCTGGCAGACAGCATAAGCGACCTGAAAATACTCGTGTAATTTAGTCCGATTCACTGATATCCACATCACCGAGATCAATCTCGCCGAATATTAATATCTGGGGTGTCACGTGCCAAAACCACGATGTGATTATGAGGCGCGCCTTAGTGGATGGTTCCGGAAATTTCGACCACATATGGTTCTTTAACGCGCACCTAAACTGAATACACGGGCCTCTATCATTCCGCCTCCATCGAAATGCGAACGCCGCAACCGAGATCGAACCCGCAACCTTCGGGTCAGCGGCCGAGCACTGTAAGCATACACTGAACCACCGCGGCGGCATGTCGCTGAATATTCGCTGAAAATATGACAACAGTCAACATTATGCCCATTCGACTGCTTGAATAGTCTATTCTCAATTTAATATTTTGTGCAGCGCGGGGCACTTGGGTATCCTCTTCGGAGGAATTAGAAATCTGCGCTTCTGAAGGACTAAGGTGCGTATTTGGGCCGGTTGGCACATGTTCAACGATACGAGAAACAGCGCGAAACACGGGACAGTGAAAGAGGTCCGTCTCATTCGCTGTCCCGTCTTTCGCCCTGTTTCTCGTATTTCTGAAGGACGCATGCACTGCTGAATCCCGTGGCGCTTCGCGGTTGGTCGCCATAGCGGTGCATCGATCCGGTACTTGTTTGTTTGTTTGTGTTTATTGGCACCAAAGCGACTTGGGCTATGCTGCGCCAAAAGCAAGGTGTTATACGGAGCAAAACCTGCCTTATTTAAACTCTGTTGAGATAGCCTATACTTCATTAAACTTGAAAAAGAAAAAAAAGAAAACATCAGGACATTTGCGAGAGGCTCAAGTGAATCGTCCCCTAAACTGAAGCTTTGGTGTAAAGCGTTTTATATAGTTCGTTGAAATGTTTGTCTCCGCATTTCGATATGTGCGCATCTGATAATAATGTGTTGTACAGTTTGTGGATCGTGACAATTTTCGCGTATCGGCTGCGCTTAATTTGTGAGTAGATAAATTGTGTGTAAGGTGTTTGTGCTCTGTTCGAAGTCTGGCTAATGTCACCTCAATGAAGCGTTCTTGGTGATAGCAGGTTTTCCATTCACCAGCCGATTCGGCACTGTGAGCGCGCTCTACGAATATTGATGCGTCATTCTTGAAGTAAACGCGTCGGCTTCGGCTCGCAATGAGCAAAGGCATCCTTGCTCGAACGACGACCCCATCGCAAGGTCTGTGAGGGAGACAGCGAGCGAGCCGGGGTAATATAGAGTCTCCGGCGGCGCGTGGAAGGATGAAATTCGGACCCAGCTGCTGTTCTCTGCCTTGGCTCCCCCTCTCTTTATTCCTTCCTCCTCCGCCTATAGAACACGCACCGCCCCGCATCTGGCTCCCACGCTTGCACCTTTTGTTTTGGATGCCGCGATCGCATCGCTTGACGTCTACTCGGCATAAATGGGTCCGCATAGACGCCCGCGCATTCTCAGGCTTCTCGTGTTCTTCAGAGTGGCAGCGTGAGAAAACAGTGGCTTGTGTGGATGCACAGCAGCGAGAATGCAGATCGACACCTTTACTGGCGCAGTCGACAGGATCGTCGTCAGGTCTTTCGGCTCAACGAAGCCACCGATGTAAGAGCTGCAGGTGTGCTACTCGTTTATAGAGGCGTACACGTTTCCCGTTTATCCGGAACTAGGGGGAGAAGGGGGGAGTGGAGGCTTTGGAAGCCGAACTAAATGTGCATTGAGGGAGGCACATGAGCTAATTTTGTCATCGTTTTGATCAAACTTTGTAAGTTCATTTACGCACGATTCATTCCGCAGTAGTAGAACACGTGTCTAGAACAAAATCAGGCCAGCAATCGACTGGTTCTTTGACGTATGCTGTCCGGTGATGTGGGGGCGCGACGTCTGTGGCCAAGTTCAAAAGAGGCGTTAGCATTCCTTCGGACTTGGCTAACAGAACTTGTAAAGAAAACAACGTGACAACGGAGCGTTCCCTCTTCACTGGAAAGTTTTGTAACAAGAGAGAGAGAGAGAGAATTTTATTTGAAGGCAGAGAGGTCGGCCTGAGCTAGTGCGCTCTAGCCTGCTACTCTGCACAGGGGAAAAGGGAAAGGGGAAAAAAGGAGTGATGAGGGGTGATGATGGGGAGAGGAAAGAGATATGCGTATATACAATAATACAATAACCACGTGACGTAGTGGTTTCGCTATAGTCTTGTGTCCAGTTCTGTGCTCCTAAGAAAATCTATCACAGCCTTGATAGCAGTTGGTGACTTTGTCTGGTCGCACATAGCTGACAAAATACCCGTCTCACTTAGTGTTGCCACACCGATTCCTGACAACGTTAAAGCAAGTGCATTACGTTGTGACACGTAAAGTGGGCAGTCACAAAATATATGTGCTGTTGTTTCATGTACTTGGCATCGTTCACAGTTCGGGCTGTCCGCACGGCGGATGAGGTGTGCATAGCGGCGAGTGAATGCAACTCCCAGACGAATCCGGTGCAGCAAACTGGCGTTGCCTCGGTTCATTCTAGCCGGGAGGCGAAAAGTCATTTCCGGATCTATTTCCCGCAGGCGCCTGTATCGATGGTCTGGCTGAGACCAATAAGTGGTTATGCACTCTCGCATGAGCAATCTCAATAAAGAGTTCACGTCACCTCGCGTGTACGGTACTTTCACGTCGGTGGGGGCGTTAGAGACAGCGGTTCTTGCTTCAGAATCAGCAAGCTCGTTGCCTACCAATCCACAGTGTCCAGGAATCCATTGCAGTGTAACTGAATGACCAATCTTCTGCGTAAGGTCGAATGCGTGAATGATTTCTAAAGCAAGTGCATAATATTGTCCCCTTCTTGAGCAAGAGTCAATAGCTTGTAATGCGGATTTTGCGTCTGAGAGTATCGTCCATTTACGTGGTGATTGTCCGCACACGAATTGGATAGCTTCCCGTATCGCAACAAGTTCTGCAGCTGTTGAAGACGACCTGTGATCTAATTTGTACTTCCGGGAGGTACCCAGATGAGGAATCACAAAGGCTGCAGTCGAAGCGCACGGAGTCACAGATCCATCGGTGTATATGTGCAGAGTGTCGTCGTAACGTTGAGTCAAATATGCCAAGGTGAGTTGTTTGAGCGCAGCACACGGAACGCGACGCTTCTTCGTAATCCCGGGTATTTGAAGGGACACCAGTGGCCTGTTCAGCGTCCATGGTGGCACTGTGGGGATGATGACTGGTGTAAAGTCAGAAGGGATGACGTGCCTGTGTGTATCGAGGCATCGTGAGTAGGTGCAGCCTGGTCGATCTCTCTGGAGCGAAGACAAGGGATGGTTTGCGTGGCGAGTCAGCAGTCGAAGGTGGACTCGAAGGGGTTCACAAGACAAGTAAACCTCTATAGGGCATGTACGTGATTCCTCTATGGTGCCAGAGGTTGTTGTACACCTTGGTAGCCCTAGGCACGTTCGCAGCGCTCGCGCTTGAAGGCTCTCCAAAGTACGGATGCATGTTGCACGCATACTGGAGAGCACAGGTGCACTGTACCTTAGATAGCCAACGAACAATGCCTGGTACAACTGCAGGAGACTCTTCTCAGAGGGGCCCCATCTTAGTCCTGCTACAACTCGAAGAACGTCTACAAAACTAACAAGTTTGGTTCTTAGCGCAGTGACATGCTTCGTCCAAGATAGGCTGCGATCAATGACGACACCTAGGTATCGGTAGTGCGTGACAGCAGGAATCACTGCTCCGTCAGCGAAGATCGGGTACCGCGTCATTGATTTCTTTGTAAATACCAATGCAGCACACTTCGTTGTTGAGAGTTGCAGGCCTTGACGGCGCAAGTACTTTGACGTTACTGATGTGGCGTGTTGAACTCTTGCTCGCAGTTGCGGACGCGTCGCTCCAGATGCCCATATGCATATATCGTCAGCGTAGGCGCTGACTTTGACAACGTTAGGGAGCTCAGCTGCAAGACCAATGAGGGTGATGTTGAAAAGCATGGGGCTGAGGACCGCGCCTTGTGGAACTCCACGGCTGACATGGTGCCGGCCCGTGTCACCATCAGGCGTCGACATGAAAATGGTACGTCCCTTAAGATAGCTGACTATCCACGCGTGAAGGCGGCCTCCTACGCCGATGTCTTCAAGCGCATCAACAATGGCCTCATGAAGGACGTTATCGTAGGCGCCTTTAATATCCAAAAAAATGGCGCCTACTAACCTCCGACGTTGTTTTTCTTTTTCTACCGACGAAACTAGGTCAACGACGCCGTCTATTGACGATCGACCCCTTCGGAAGCCATTCATGAAATCTGGCAAGATGACATTGTTCTCCAATAGCCATTCCAGTCTCGTCAGCACCATGCGTTCCATTACTTTGCCGACACAACTGGCTAGGGCAATTGGCCTATACGAAGAAAGTTCGTGTAAGCACTTGCCTGGTTTCAGTAAGGCCACTATGCGACTGCACTTCCAGTTGTCTGGGACTGTTGCCGTGTCCCACGTAGAATTGTAGTAAGACAAAAGAACTTTCCGCGCCTCCTGGCCAAGGTGACAGAGAGCCGAATAGGTGATCCCGTCAGGCCCTGGCGCAGACGAGCGTCGGGAGGCGGCAATCGCAGCGTCGAGTTCGTGCATAGTGAACGGTACGTCGAGGCGACCGTCAGAAGATGGTGGTGAGGCGCAGTATGAAAGCGATACCGGTGAGGAGGAAGTGCCTACCAGTAATTGACAATAATCTTCTGCAACATCTACTTCACTCCGGCCTTGCTTTAGTGCGACAGCTCGGAAAGGAGACAACTGTTGTGTAGGTGTCTGAAGACTCCGAACAACTTGCCATATTCGCGACAGAGGCTTCCTGGGGTCCAGAGATCCACAAAATGTCCTCCACCGTTGTCTGTCGAGTTTGTCGAAGTGTCGTAATATATGCCGTAGTGCTCGGCGAGATGCAGACAAGTCTGATGGTGATCTCGTCCTCCTATACTTTCTCTCTGCACGACGACGGATTGCACGAAGGTGTTCGTATTGTGCATCAATCTGCGATCTTGGTTGTGGTACACTGACATGCTTCGTATTTGCACTTAGGGCTGATGCGATGACACTCTCAATTTCAGAGAGAGATTGGATGTTGGTACACTGGGAGTCCACAGAGGTTTGGAATTCTTGCCATTCCACGCTTCGCACTGAAAAAGGAGCCGAACGGCGGAATGCTTTCAGTTGAATGTATGTCGGGAGATGGTCACTTCCGTGTGTTTCCATGTCTACACACCAGGAGGTGGTTGGCAGGAGAGCCCTAGACACGAAACAAACGTCCAGACAGCTGGTGTACGATGCGCCACGAAGAAAAGTTGGTGATCCATCGTTGATGGACAGCAGGCCCTGATTTAGTAGAAGATCAGCAATGTCCCTGCCGCGGGTGTTCATTGAAGCTGAGCCCCACATGGGATGGTGTGCGTTGAAATCCCCAACTAATACATGTGGACCTGGGCAAACTTGGAGCACAGATAAAAGGTGAGTGCAGTCCACACGGCTTCTGGGGGGGATATATCCACCGATTATTGAGAGTGAACGCCGTTTGTGTTTCACCGTGAGGCATATATTCATTTGAAGCATGGGAGGCCACGTCATGCCTCACGAACGTTAGGTCACGACGTATACATATCATCACTTTACTCGCACTTCGGTCATCGCGAGACCACAGTGTCACGTATCCGGAAAGCCGAAAAGACGACACCATATTCGGCTCGCATATAATAACCACGGGAAATTGGTATTTAAACATCCGTTGTCGAAAGTCAGACAACCGGCTTCGCAAACCTCTTGCATTCCACTGCATTATTGCAGATGCTCGAACGCGCTCTTCGAATGAATTTGCCATATTGTTCTAAGGAAGCGCTACCAGGAGCGGTTCCAGCACGTTCAGGATCTGCACTGCTGCCTTTGCGCCCGGCGTCTGTAGCTCGCAGAGAATTGCACGAATGGACTTCAGCAGGTTCTTCAGTATGCTCTGAGTCTTTTCAAAGTCTTGCCTATCGTTATGAGCCACCGTTGGAGATGCAGCCCACGATGTGGTCTTGCCTATTGCTCCAGACGGTAGCGAAGGCCATTCAGCATCTGAAGCATCGGCGTGCTTCGCTGGCTCGGCTTCCTTTTGTGCGTCACTCGGACGGGGTGCTCTACAGATGGGAGTAGAGGCGTTATGCTGCGCAGTCATGTGTTTGGCCTGAACTGTTGTTGATTTATCAAGCTGGTGGCCACTGTGGTTCCGTTGGCGCCTGCGTGCGGAGCGGCGTCTATGACGGCGGATGGATGAGACAGCTTCCCTGTGTGTCGAGTTGTCCCTCACCATCTTCCGCAGGACGCGCATTTCCTCTTTTATCTTGGGGCAGTCCTTCGAGGTCGCTTCATGTGCACCAGAGCAGTTTGGGCATTTCAAAGGAGCAGCAGCATCGCAGTTGTCGACTTTATGAGGTCCGCCGCACCGCTGGCAAGTAATCTCACTTTTGCAGACTGCGCTGACGTGTCCCAGCCTGCAGCACTTGTGACACTGCAAAGGCCGTGGCACGTAAGGGCGCACAGGATGTCGGACGTATCCAACCTTGACGTGGCTAGGCAGAGTCTCGGAATCAAACACTAGCTTGATGCAGCGAGACTGCCCGAAGCGGCGGATATTCAGGACTCGCACGGTCGACGTTACAAGTCTCTGGAGGTCAGCGTCAGTGATGTCACTGTCCACGTCGTTTATGACACCAGTCGTTGTTCCTTTTCCGCGAGCGAGGAACGAGCGCACTGAGATAGCCCCCAATTGTGCGACGGCCTTCAGCCTCTCGAGAATAGTCTTGTTTGTCACGTCGACTGACAATATGTTCTTCCTGCCATTTATACGAATTTCAGTCACTTGCGCAGGTGCGACTCGCTCAAAATATTCAGTTAATGACTGCCTGTTAAGCGAGTTCAAGTTGTCTGTTGTAGAGGTAGGCACATACGAGATTGTAAAACACTGCTTGCCGGTATCCAGCGCCGGTTGCGAGTCTCTTGAAGATGACGTCCTTCGAAGCTTTCGCTTCAACCGGCGGGAGGTGAACGTCGCGAAGTCAGCTTCCGACTCCATGTCTTCCACGGACGAGCTGTCGGTGGAGTCACAAGGAACGGATACGACGGCACGGTCACTCATCTTCGGTCCATCGGTAGGCAGACGGCTGGGGCCCGCGGTCTCGTTGGGGTGATGGTCCCCCATCCCGAAGGATGACGTCCTCCGTTTCGCACGATCAGTGAGCGTCAGGAATTGTCACAATTAAGAAAAAACTGAGAGCAGTCCAAGGCACAAAGTATGCCCGAACGCACTTCTTCTTCCTTCTCCTTTGTAACAAAGGCATCCTCTCCGTGTATGAGTTCCACCGGACTGCAGTCCGGTGTAACAAAGGCATCCTCTCCGTGTATGAGTTCCACCGGACTGCTATGCAGTCTGCTCTTTTCTGTTGCAGTTGTCAGATCGCTTTCTTTCGCTTTTATTCGTCCCTTAATTTATACCTGCCTTATTTCATGCGATCGAAGCGGACAAGTAACGAAGCACACGCTGCCTTATATCCCCCACTTACTATACACACTTAAAACACCAAATCAAAATACGGAGAAAGAAAACATAGCTTTAAAACACATATCATTCGCTCACGCAGTATACAGATACACGAAAGGCGATTGCGCCAGCCGTATACACGAAGTAAATACCTCCCGTACACACAGGGTGCCTCGTTGTGGTGTGGCTCACGAGAGGCTGCAGCTATCGCGCGCGTGAGGCTGCAGCGTTTAAAGGGATGCATGCATTGGGCTCCCTGTAATCGCCGTGGGGGCCTCCGTCGTCGTTATCAGAATTACTATATACGCCCGTCGGCCGCGCCGTGTATAATGACCGCGCTTCTTCGAACGGCGGAAGCTGCCGCAGAAGCGGTGAAACCAGCGGACGCTGCGCTGTGTGTATAAAAGCTTCAGCATAACTGCGAGACAAACTCGTGGGCGAGTGGGCACTGCGTGTTTGCTCACTAAAGCAAGAGCGAGCAGCTAGAGCTTGCCGTCATGACGGCAAAGCCGAGTTCCTGTTCGCTAAAGGCTGCATCATCGCAAAGAGATCGCATGGGTGTTCGTACGTTCGTGTGCGTGTACTTGTTTCTCGCACTTCCTGCCTGCGTGTTGTGTGTGTGTGTGTGTGTGTGTGTGTGTGTGTGTGTGTGTGTGTGTGTGTGTGTGTGTGTGTGTGTGTGTAGGTGTGTGTTTGTGTGTGTGTGCGTGCGTGCGCGCGCGCGCGCTGAGGCAGCGAGTAGTCGACGTCATCGTCCCACGCGCGTAATCTCGTTCCCCCAATGAGCAAGACTCTGAGGGTACGTAGACCGCACCTCCACACCTCAGGAATGATTCTTGCTTATTTTATCTCATTCATTCATTCATTCATTTCTTTCTTTTTTTCTTTTGAAGTTCAACTGTTTGATTGATGGTGGAAAACGTGTGTCGACCGGAATGGGAAAAATAAACGTCGTGAATAGGGGGGCGAAGGGGGGGGGGGGCAGGGGGGCGTTCAGCGTAATTGCTTCTCTCCCGACGGGCAAATTGCGCGGACGTTCGGGAACCGTCGACAACGTTCGTGTCGATACATACTGTTTCTACGCACTGCGTCGTGTGTTACCGGGGCAGTTCTCACTTCTTTTCCCGTTCAAGCATGCGTTCCAAGTCCTCTAGTCGACCATATATGCGGTAACTGGCGCTGAGCCGTCCTCCCGACAAGGGCGGCAGAAATAGCGTCTTTTCCTCACCTCAACCTCTCCTCCTCCTGCTGCTGCGGCTGCTGTAGCAATCCTACACGCTCGTGGCATCGTGCATCCCCTGTACTTCACGCGTGTTGTAATATGCGCGTTGTAGCGCAGTCGAACTTCCCGCGATAAAATTGCGTTTATTAGGGGTTCGCTTCCGAAGTGCTGAGCCGCTCCAATTAGGGTTATTCACGACGCAGCCTGTTTTGGCGTAATGGCAGCAACAAGGTATGCGCGACTAGTACGTTTTTTGTGCGCGCGTCTGTATGTGGAAGGGGGAAGCCTGATGTGTTATGCGTAGAAACACTGAAATAGCTCGTAATGAGGCAAGATCCCTTCGATAAATTGAAATTACTGTGGTATGCTCTGCGCTCAGGAAGCGCCTTCTTTGTTTTGTTCGCTCTAGCATCAACTTCTCTCGCTCTCTCTCTCTCTCTTTCTCTGAGGAACACCTATGAATCGTTGGAGGTGCATCGACTCTCCGATGTGTTGGGGCTTGTGCAAAAAAGTGTTCTCTTCTTTGAAACTGCCAGGCGTCGTTTGCTGTTTTCCCTTTGCTGCGTTTGGTCTCGTCTGTAGAAAAAATTCACGGCCTGCTGCAGCTGTCCTTTATTTCACTTTTATTCATTCTTACGCGCAATCGGCTTCGTTCGCGAGAGCCCATGCACAGCGAACCCCACATCAGTCGGGCGTGTTCCTATGGTTTCTGCTGCATTTGACCTTCCAGCTGATGCCATTTCTGATGACACTCTCACAGCAGCGTCTGTCTTGCATGCTTACGTCTCTTCGTTCAGGTGTAAAATATCCTTCCAGCTGTTCAGCGCACTGCCAAAGTTATCACATTCCTGTCTTCCGTTACATTCTCTCTTTGTAGTATAGCAAACTGTCCTTTATATTTGTGTAGAGCAGAGTAAACATAATGGTCGTCCTATCGAGCTTACCTACTTTTTATTTCTCTCTCGCCTGGCTCTTTCTCTCGTCTGGATGCGTTCATTCCTCCGTAGGCGCTCAACGTAACGACGTGCCACACATCTACACAATCTCAACCTCCAGCCACCAATGTCCCACAGTTTTTGAAGCGATGTACAGAAGTCGTGCGCTTGTTCTGTTGATATCCACACATATGTCTGTGCGCAAGTTCTCGGGTCAGTGCCCGGAGACGCAATGTGTGAGCGCGCTCGTACATATATATATATATATATATATATATATATATATAAATATTTGCCGCACCGCACTTCGTCTGACGCGCTTCTCACCTGACGACAGGAACGTTTCACCGCAATACGGCCAACCGGAAGCGCGGTCATATATCTCGCGCATCTCTTCTTCCTCGCCATTTTCTTCGGTTGATTCTTCTTTTACTTCTTCAGGAGGGGCTTACGTTTCCATGGGCACACACTGCCCTAACACGCAGTCCTGCACTGCAGCCTCATTCGTTCGTCCTGAACGCGCGGCTCTTGGAGCGCGTTGGTGTCTGAAATCCCCGTATAAACACAGGCGGTGCGTGTATACGGTATGCACGTGCGTTTTTTTTTTTTTTCCTTATGCCCAAAAGCGGTGCTTTCATCGCCAGCCTGAGCTAGCTGCCCGCCTGTTTGGAGGGGAGCCGTCGAGCTGTTTGCCGCGAGGATATATATGTACGCGTAGGACGTGCGGGGCGGCGGAGTTGCACAAAGGTACGCTGTCTTTGCTCGGCGTAAACCAGGGCCCTATATCTATCCTCGCCCTCCGTCCGCGGAACACCTGTTGCCGTTAGACCCTGTTAACGCTGGCGGTTGAGTGAAATATTCGTACGTGAAATACTCATGCGTTATTTGCTCGTACGTTTAATAGGAGTGAAGCAAAGTATCGGGGAAGCGTTTGATTAAATCCTGTACACTACAACTGACAGCAATGCGTACAGTTGCACTTGCTTTCATCGTATGCACAATACAGAGGCGTAGTCACGATTTTACGTCGGGAGGAAGGTGAGATGGTCCAGACCCTTCAATATTATATATGCGTACACTCAAACTAAATATATCTATGTTCGTGTGTGTGAGCTGTACCTGTATGAATATGCATTAGACGTATAGCATATAGGCTTTTTCCATATGCAAGTGAAGGCTCCTTTCGACATAAACAAGAACGAAAATCATCACCATAGTACATAGTTCTCGTTTGCAATGTTCTGATTGCTATAAGACCTGCTGTCGCTACAGTGGGCGCGGCCACTACTCATGTGGACGACATCGCGTACGGGCAGCGCTCGCGCGCCATCGTCCTGCGCGTACACCGCCCTTTTGCCGTCTCGTCCTGCTCGTCGTTGGCCCCAGCTCGAGGGCACGGCCGCCGCTGCTCGACATACTACAAAGGAGGAGGAAGCGCGGGCGATATACCGTGCTGCCTCGCCTCCTCCTTGGGTGGGCGGCTGCATGTATAAGGTTGCTCGTATAACGCGAGTCGCATCTGGCGCGCTCGGAGAGAGCATCTACACACATGGCGAATTTGTTCTACGCGCTTCATACGAAGCCGCTATATGGGAGCATGCTCGGAAGAGAACAGATAGTACAGGAACCACAGCACCTGACCTTGACAGGAGGTCGCGTGGGAAGAAGACGCATCTTCTTATAAAAGGAGGAGGCGCGCGGGATGATGCCGGTGTGTGTGTGTGTGTGTGTGTGTGTGTGTGTGTGTGTGTGTGTGTGTGTGTGTGTGTGTGTGTGTGTGTTGTTTCGGCGGACACATCTCGCGCTGCGCTTCATGCAGCCGCTTATACTCTTTACCGTGAAGCATGCAGTGTGCGGGCGTTTCCATCGGGGCGGAACATCGTGTTGACCCCCAGTGCTCTATTCTCGCACACGACACACTCATTCGTGTGGGCCGTATGCGTGTAGCCCCACTCCATCTGGCGAGCCGGACGCTCCTCACTTGTGCCTCCGTGTACACACCTTGTTTTATCTTTTTTATATAACTTCTATAGCTTGTCGATTCGAGTGACTGCATATGACGCTCTTTAGGTGCAGTGGAACGGAGCGGATGCTCACGTTCACGCGCAATCGCTGTCAGTACCGGTTATGAACTCCGTAAGCATCGAGCGGATTCTTTTGAGAGCGCCGCAGTGTCTGTCAACTGCTCTGTGTGTCTTGTCACGCGCACCATCGGGTTGTATATAGGACGCACGTGATGTAGACAAGCGCTTATCGACGGGCGTGGCTGCATATTTGCGTTATGGAAATTGGCTCCGTTCCCTATAGGCCGCAGATGCAAAGCGTGCATTTATAGACATGCCATTGCGACACCCACCGCCAGTGCTGTTTCGGGGATAAACAACCCCCGCGTGCTTTAAATTCCACGTTTATAAAACCGCGCCACTTGGACTTGAGTCGTTGAGTGTGATAGCTTAGTGGAAAAGACGCTCAAACAAAACGTGCGTAGGAAAGGTCCAGTGAAACTCCTTGTTAGGCCACTGTTAAAGCTTTCATGTATACGTCTTAACCTCTGTCTCGAAAAGATAAGGGGTTATTTTGAATGCTTCAAACCGCTTTCAAGTAAGTTTATCGTTCGCTCGCTCGATTCATTCATTCATTCATTCATTCATTCATTCATTCATTCATTCATTCATTCATTCATTCATTCATTCATTCATTCATTCATTCGCTTCACCTAATTCTGGGCACTCGGCTAAACGTTTCTGTGGTTTGCTGTCATCCGATGGCGCGGCGTCATGAAGTTGTCTGGTAGGTACATAACTCAGCAAAAATAGGCGAGCTCACTCAGACTCACTCGTGAACTACACTTTGCGCTTAGGGCTCCTTCGGACTCACACTCACGAAATTTTTCTCAACCGGACTCAATCAGACTCAGACCCACGGCCGACTCCACAACGGCCCGATCTGAGTCTGCGTGAGTCTGAGTGAGTCGACTCATGAGTGAGCCTGCCAACCTATGGGTAGGTCTGCATTGCCTGCTTTCCGCTTTAACGCTGTGCTGGGGGTTATCCGAAATGTCTCACACCTCTTTGCAATCAGCCTCTCGCTCGTCTATTGACTCGGTTGCGTCACCCGATACTAAGCACTTGGCTGAGCGGCGTTTCTGCGTTTGGTGCAGCAACCTCGAGCTGTTTGACAATTAATGCTGCAGCGAACGATTAGTGCCACCTGCGCGCGCAGCCCGTTCCTGCATGCAAACACTTTATGCGCACATGCTAATGTGCTTGCCTATATACACGAAGCGATGGGCGTGGCGCCGCTAAACGCGAGTTGGGCAAACGCTTCAACCGCGCCGTGAAGAGTCCTTCCGAGCATCAGATATCTACGCTCGCGCATGTGTGTGTAGATATACACGCGCAGGGGGCCGCGATGTTGCTCCACACCTCCACACCATATCTCGGAGAGGCAGGCCTGCACGCACCTCTGTAGCTACTCGGCTGGATCGTCTTGGCTCGGCTCGTTCATCTTCGGCAGCTCGAAGCCATCGACCGCGCCAGGGGCTTGCGTAGTGTTGTAAGAGCCGGCTTGTGTACAAAGCCTGTATCCGAGGCTGCGAAATCACTTCCCACACACGGTGGCGAGAGATTAATATCGTCGAGCAGAGGCGCCATTGCATTAAGAGCGCTCATCGGCACCTTCGGGAGGCATGCACGGCCATTTTATCGTCGGATATTGTAACCGTTTTGTTGTGTTTCGTTGTTGTTGCTGTCCGCTTTGTGTATACCAGGAAGACGAGGTGGACAGATATTATCACAGGTGTACGCGGAGGTTGTTACAAAAGCAATCCAGTTTAGGGACAGGAAGAGATAGAGAGAGAGGGAAAAAGAGATAATTCAAAAGTGTTTTTTTTTTTTTTACCACTTCGGAGTGAGCACGAGCTTACCAAGCCTTGCCTTTTGATTCAGAAGCTTCAGGAGAGGCAGTCGAGAAACACTGAAAGTGCTGCTGCGTCCACAGCTCCATATGGACACATAAACCGTGCAATTCCGTGTGCGCCGAGACCGAGAGGCATTATTAATTAATACCGCGATGTTGGGCGTGCCCGAAGAATGCATACATTATTACGTCATTCTCATTGCCTGCTTGCGCTTGTCGAGTTGATAATCAGTTATCGTAGCAGCAACTCTGATGCTTTCAAGAAACAGCTACCAGGGCTGTTGTGCATATACTTGCACACGGGTTTTACTTGGTTACATTGTCATTGTATTGGCGCATCCCTTTTTCCTTTTTCCTGGCGCCGTCTTTCATCATTCCTTTTAGGGGCGGAGCACCTTAGGGTCTAGGCTTGCCCGTTGTGTGGTGTCCGTGCTCACGGCACAGCACCATGTAAATTCCCCTAAAAAAGGTTTAACAATAGACTAATATCAATAATAATTGTGACAGAGCAATATAAAACACCTACAAGCACAAACCCTTTATACCAGTCGGCGACTACAACGTAGACATTATGGACCATAGGACCTAGCTTCGCCCACTCGTCATCATTCACTTCGTGGAGATGCGTTCCATTTTTTTTTAATTTTAAATAGACTATAAAAGCTCTCTGCCTTTCCTAATATGTTATATCCTTTTGTTACAGGTTTAAGCCCTGAGAAGATAACCTACTCAACCTACTTGAACATCTTAAAGCCTTTCCTCAAGTAAGTAAAATGAAATTCGTTGTTCTCGAAAGGGTCGTATTTTCGTAATCGGACCAAGTAGGAAATAGGCTTTAGTAGCATGGTTAATCGGGCAGCCTAAGGTCCATATGAATGACTGAACGCATATAACATCGACATTGCCGTTAAATTATTGGCACGTGTGACCCGCTTTCTCCCAGCGAACATTATTGTCTATCGACAAAGAAACCACGTGAACGTGAGTTCTGACGAAATAACTTCTTGCAATTCTGGGTTATGGAAATATGTTGCACGCGCGCCTTCATACGCGTATACAGTTCTTAGTCTAACAATATGTCGTGCTTTGCGAATTAGCAGTCTCGATGCGGCAACTCAAGACAGCATTGTTTCAAAAGCCACGTGCACCATGAACATAAATGGCAGATCGGGAGCTTAGAGAGGAAAACTGACAGGTTCACCTCCTATATGGTTAAATAAACAGAACAAATATAGAAAGAAAAAAAAATCAATGAGAAAAGCACTGAGATGTGAACAAAAAAATGAACAACAGGAAGCGATATTGAACTAGGAATTGTAGGGTGGAAACATCAGCACAGTAACGGGGCCGGGTGAATTCGTGAACTATAGTTTCTAAGTAGAAGTCGTATGCAGCCATTGCCTTATGGCGCACGTTAGTATGGCAGTTATGGAATTTCCGATTTGTCTTCCCTCTAGACTATATAGAAAACTTCGTATGCCAAGCACGCACCCATTGCTTTGTGGTGCACACTACTGTGGCAATACCGGGAGGGAGATGCGATTTTTCTTCCTTATAAACTATAAAAACCTCGTGTGCCAAGCACAGCCAGCCCTATATACACCGATGGGTGCGTACACTTCCGCGTAATTTCGCGGGCCCCAGAAGAACAAAGAGCTGCTCTCAGTGGGCACGGCCACACACCGGATTAAGCGAAACGTGCACCCAGAAAGTTGAAATATCGCGCGCGCATGCGCCGACCGCTTCCTGCACGAAGGCTAACCATCCGCTCCAAGGAGGAGGCGTGCCCAACGGTGCTTTCTGTGTGAGCGCATCATGCGTGTGAGCGCATCATGAAGTATGCAGAGTTCGCATATTATGAGCGGCTTTTTATACGGTTCCAAACAACAAGCATGGAGATATCGCTGACGAAGCCCATGCACATCACGTGGAAGGGTTACTATAAACGTGCGCAAAAGAAGCATGCGCATTGCTGCGACTGTTTTTGCTTGTATATTAGAACGCTGTATAGTCCGTAGGATCCATACAATAAGCGGGAGAGAAAAACCCATAAGTTTCCGGTCAGTAGCGGGCGCTCTTCAAATGACCACCTGTCCAAATGAGTAAGGCGAGCCGAGCCGCTCGGCTTGTGTAATACCGGCTTTTAGCGCTCGTTTATATAGACCACGCTATAATAGATGCACTTAACTACACACCGCACACGCACACTCTCCGAATACGCGCACACCCAGAAACGGTACATACAGCTGAAAGGAAGCAATTGGCGGCCTTGAACTCAATAGCTTAAAGAAGCGTGTAAGTGGCGTACGTTGTACCACCGCAACCGCCTACGCTATAAACGCTCCCATGGAGCATCGCGAATGCGATACGAGCGCCCCACTGTATATATGCACGCTACGACGCAGCGACCTCCATGTCTCTAGATGCACCGTGCATATAGTATGGACCTGGGGGCAGCAGATGATAGGTGGGCGTTGTCCGGCACGCAAGCCTTCCGCGTCGTAGTTTCTTTCTTTCTTTCTTTCTTTCTTTCTTTCTTTCTTTCTTTCTTTCTTTCTTTCTTTCTTTCTTTCTTTCTTTCTTTCTTTCTTTCTTTCTTTCTTTCTCTTTAAACATCGCAGGCCATGCGATGCAGCGTTCCCCGCATTTTCGGAGGCGCACCCCTTCGCCCTGGGCGGCTCTGATAGATCGTCTCGCCGCGGGTCACCGATAGAGTAATTCGGTAGCATCGGCCGCTGACCTGCAGGCATACACAGAACATGCTGGAGCGGGAGTGTCGGCCGCGTTCTCCGTCGCTGTCACTGTCAGGCGCTTAAAAAAAAAATAATACGACGTGCGCGAGTGTATATAAACACACCAGGATGTCACTTTCCTTTTTTCGAATATCACGTGACCGCCGGGAGAGACCGAGCGTCGGTCATCCGCCAGTTTCATTTTCGATGTATCGTTAGTTCG
>NC_051177.1:124008089-124041186 GCF_013339695.2 Rhipicephalus sanguineus | reverse complement strand
GAAAGAAAGAAAGAAAGAAAAGAGAAAGAAAGAAAAAGAACATAAGAAAAAAAGGTAAGAAAAAAAAAAGAAAAGAAAAAAAGAAAGGAACGAAAGAACAAGAAGGATTAAAAGAAAGAAGATTGAGGAGAAAGAAAAAGACAGAAGAAAAAGAAAGGGCCTAAAGAGAAAGAAAAAGAAAGAAAGAAGAAAAAGAAAGAAGGAAAGAAAGAAGAAGAAAGAAAAAAGAAAGAAAGAAAAAAGAAAAGAAAGAAAAGAAAGAAAAGAAAGAAAGAAAAGAAAAGAAGAAAAGAAAGAAAGAAAGAAAGAAAGAAAGAAAGGAAAGAAAGAAAAAGCGTGATATATATTGCTTCAGCGACAATAACCGCGATATTGAAGTGAGGTTGATCCAAGCTAAGAATGCTGTTACTATAAGTGCGCATAAGCCGGCCACAACGGGACTGCTGCACTAACACGAGGCACAAAACGCGGGCGCCCAGGCCATGGTAAACCACAAAGCTCGCTGTATCCACGGTTTCTCGATCGCGATAACAGCAACAAGGGTGCGGCACCAAGGAGCTTCCGGTCGCGTGCCTTATCAGTGTACTACATAGGAGCGAGAACGAAAACCGCGTTAGTAAGTTGTTTCATTGTACGGAACGCTTGTTTTACGTTTGAAGACAGGAAAGGCGCCAAATTGCCTCAAAGCTAACGCTTATAATTTTTTTTGATATAGTTTACAGAAATTGTGGCGAAGAGGAGCGAACAAGTGAGCGAACGAACAGGAGTGAGCATGATGAACCACACAGCGCGAGTAAACAACGGGACACAGGAAGGGAACACACACACCCTCCTGTGTCCCCGTTGTTTACTCGCGCTGTGTGGTTAATTATGCTTAACCAACACGCCCAAGTTCACTCTATCACTTTACAATGTTCGTTCTGTCACCCGTCCCATGTTTCGCGCTGTTTCGCCATACTTTCCGTGAGCCAAGCCGATCTAAAGAGCGCTTGTGTTTGGGGAAATGTTTACTTGTAATACTGCGGTTGTGCACGGGTAAAAGTGTTGAACATACTCAGGCTTCTGTTGTTATCGTTGCCGTCCCACCAATATGGCACACACCCACTCTGGAGGATTGGCCAAGAATGGGCCATCTGAACATTTAGGTATTAATTTAGAGAGTGCGGTTTCACCGCACGTCTTTCTCCTCTCCATTGCCTTTTTTAGCCCAGCGAAGTTAACAGGATGCATCATTGGGCAAAATCGGAAGCCGTTCAGAGCGTATGTTTCTAAACTTTGAAAGGGTCTGTACTTACTATATATAGACTGTTTTACGGATGGGTTTCGGTACCTCCATAACGGGCTGTTAACCTTGGAGTTTTGTATCTTTAGAACTAAGTGAACAGTGCTACTGTGGACGTATATGCATGAAAACCATCGATTTGGTGCACTCGACGTTTCCTGGCCTTATTAGTTCACGCTGCGATATACAAAAATAGGAAAACATTCGTTTAACAGTCCAAGGTCGCGGCGCCAGTATGTCTTACGTAAAATTGTCTTATACACGCATGGCTTTAAAAGAACTCACAAGGGTGCCTCATGCATTTGCCTAAGACGACATGAAGGCGAAAGCCATTTTCTTTTTCTTCTCTGCCGATGTATTAATCCCCCCCGCACCTCTACAAACACTTTCTGCACCTAACGTGGCTTTGCCTACCTCCAGGGATAGGATGCATTGCTTCTGCACTTCACCCGAATTTGCCCTGCCTCCTCGATCGGCCCGCATTTGACGAAGCGACGATGTCATGTACTGACGTCATCGCGTGACGTCATGATGACGTCATATGGTGACGTCATTACGAGATGATAACTTTTTGCATCAGTGGTGTTGACACAGCCGACGCGGGACGCCGACGGTCAATTTTCGCATTTGACGAGGCATCTAATGGCGAATTCCACTGGGAGATCCGGAGCGGCCGCCGAAATCCTGGAGCGAGCACTCGGATTGCACCACGCCAAATCTGCCAGTGGAACACGTGAATGCTCCGCGTGGAGTCGCTCCGGAAGTTGCTTATGCATACGTCACCTAACCGGTTCCGGAAACGATTTCCTTTTCCGCTCTCTACGTTTCCATGGCAACTTCCGTCGCCACTGCAAAGCGCGCATTTCGACCAAGCAGTCGCGGAAAGCAGGGATACCGTTTTCTTGTGTTGCGCTGACAAATATGGACGAGCACATGGAAATCTCTCCGGCTGTGCGTCGGCTGCTGCTGGGCGTGCTTGCGAATGGTGGGGATGAGTTCAGAGGTAAGTGCCACGTACTTGACACTGATCACAAATTCTGCACGAAATGATAATAATAGTTGTTTATGACGGCTGGCCACATAACCGGCCGGTATGTATGTGCACGTGGCAGCAGCCGCAATCGGCGCCCGCAAAAATGCGGCATGTTCTGAGCAGAATTTTTTTCCACCTGAGCTGTTGCTTGCCTGTCAGCTTAAAAGTCCTGCTGCTTTATAGTCTCACACGCTCACCGAATACATTTACCACCTTTGTGGTAAATGTATTCCTTTGTGTAAATGCACGGTGAGCTCTGTGTGATCGCACGAGGATACGTGCACGAAAAACTTGCAACAGAAGTAGAGATTTCTTAGTGCTAATTGATCTCACTTACTTTGAAGTACACCCGCAGATATTTTTTTTCTTTCTGTACTTGAAAGTGCTACCCAGTGTGACGCCTCCAACGCTTTGACACCCCCACAGAGCGAATCTTTGGGAAATGGCAAGTTGTCTATTTTCAATTGTCTCCATAGAACCAGTTTGTGTTGTGTATACAGTCACTTACATATGTATAGGGCAATGCCTTGACAAACAACACCAGAGGGCTGTGCTTGAAGAAAATCTGTGTATCTGCTTAAAAAGTACACTTATTATTAACGTTGTGTAATGCTTTCCAACTTCTAAATGCAGATTCTACAGCATCCAGTGGTGCATCAAGTAGGGCTGGCAAGCCAGGGGCTGCTGCACGTGGTAAGTGTGCTTACACTACTGTGTTAGTGGCCCTAGGAGTAGCAGAGGTTCAGATGATTGCACCCCCTTTAAATGAGCGACGAACCACTCCAAGCAATTTCACGGCTTTTTATTCATGGTATTGAACATTACGGTGCTGAAATAATGAAATTTAATTCAATAAGTTGTCCACTGCATGAAGAGATATGATGTTTATATTCAATGTTTCAAATTTACTTTAGAAAATTATGCCTTCAAGAAATATTGTATACAGTAGCAATATTAGAAACTTGTGCAAATGCCTTTTTTTATGCTTACTGTTAAATATGAAGAGGATTATCTGCTGCCCTCAATATATGCTGCGTCAGAACAGTGTTGACAGTACTAAAGGTTACAATAAGTATTTCACTGCTCAAAGAGCACAGCGTACATTGCACTAGGTCAACAAAGTGCAATGTTGCCCTTTTATACATAATCTCATCCCAGTGAGCCATTCTGGGGAATTACGGCTAAATATTACATGTGTGAGGTAATTAGTGCCATCAGCAAGCAGCGGAAATATCTAGCCAGTTTAGTCAATTTCTCAATAACCTGCACAGTTCAGAGAGTTGCACTAGGTCTTTAAAATATTACTTTTGTCTATGTCAGCTTAACTGGTTCTTAAAGTTCTTGCACAGTTGTGTAATAAGTGATTGCCGTACATGTTTTTGTGTACAACCAACATTGTCATTTGCATGAACATCCGCAAATTTTTTGTGTTGTTCATTAAGCACAGTTAAAAATTTATTGCTTAGCCATTTATGTGTTTCCGCTTTACAATGCTAGTTATGAGTAGAATGTGAAATGGTGGTGAATACTGGGAAATACAATTTGTTTGTTGAATATTCCAGCTGCAGGGTGTGAGTGGACAAGTGGCGAAACGAAGCTGCTGCTCGACTTATATGCCTCTTATTTTGGTCAAGTCGGCCCGATGAAAAAATTCAGAAACAAGAAGGCGATGTTTGAGAGAATTGCCAGAGAAATCCAAGATAAACTCGGCGTAACGCGGACTGGTGATCAGTGCTGCTCAAGATATAAGACTGTCCTGAAAAGGAAAAAAGTGGCAGCCGTCAAAAACAACACCTCCGGCAATTCCCCGGAAGAAGTCCCCTATGAAGACGAACTGGAAAAAATTAGATGGCTTGATGATAGCATAGAGCCCGAGGTAGTGCGTGACGCAAGTGGTGTGGTCTCAAAAAAGACATGCCCACAGACACCAACACAGTCTGTCTCTCCAGGCCATTCGAGCCCATCAACATTAGAAAATAGTGCCACAGACACTACATCTGGTTCCCTCGGGCAAGAGGGCACGGAGGATGCGAAAAAAAAGCGCCCACATTCAGCTCGGATGCTGCACATGCAAGCATTCTTCGAGAAAATGGAAGAACTGGAAGAGCGTCGATCAAAACACAAAGCTGAAAGAGAAGCCAAAAGGGAAGAACGGCGCCTTGCCAAGATACAGCGGCGGGAGCAAATGCATGCCGAGAAGATGAGCCTTCTCCGTGACGTTTTTGGCTTGGAAAAGAACGAATAAAATATCAAAAGCATGTTTATTGTAGGCATTGCATTCCTTGACATCACATACATAGGTGTCTCGACTATAGACTGGCAACCTTTCCCAGCGATGCTCAATAAAGGTTGCAGGGCCCTTTAAAGAAATACCTGCATTCACTGTTCATCACTGACATACATAACTAAAGCACACAAAATTAACACAATTTTGGCAACACTTAAGACGCCCTTTCTTTTGTATATAATAAATTAATAAAGCACAATACGCATTGAAGGTGAAAATTTAGGGCTAAGTAGTGCACATGCGTTGCAGCTCATAGCGTGTGCAGACCAATGCTGCACATGCTACAAAACTGTGCGCAAAAAGAACAGTTTGTGTTGTGAACAACAAATGTGAGAACTCTCTTCAAGTTACAGAATATGAAAATGAGCTTGAAAAAATGTGATTTCTCACCAGCAGTTCAGAACCAGATTTTGTAAGAGGCTCTGTTGGTGTGGTCTCACAAAAGACATCAACAGCATAAGCAAAAACAAATTAACACTCTGAAACACCGAGACTCTGAGCCCTTCTACATCTACTGGACAGAAAGATAGCGAGCAACCAAAACACAGAATAAAAGCTACTAGAGAACGGGAAGAAGAGGCGAAGAAGTGAAAAAGCGAAAAGAGGCAAGAAAAAATGATCCCCTATGAGCTACACTTGGTTTGAATGCTAAGAACAAATAAATCGTTCTTCCTTTCCACCCTCCGCTGCACAAACGCAGACTACAAAGTAAAAAGTTTCATTTCACACATCTTCTGTACAACTTATTTGCATGTAAAACATACAGCAGCATTCTTCAAGCAGTTGACAGGGCATTTACTAAATGTTCAGGAACATAAACGATCAAAATAGAGAGCTTTCAATGCCTTCTTTAAAGGGACACTAAAAGCAAATAAGAATTTATGTCAGAGTGAAAGCTCAATGTATGACAACGTCTAAAACGGCAGTAAATGCGGGCAACGTTGGGCACGGCAACAGTGACGTGAGAAACGCTGCTTTCAGATGGGTGATTTGAAGTGCGCCAACGCGATGCGGACCACTAAAACGTGATTTTATTTCAAAATAAACACTTCCTTGGCACAAAAGCAGCACTACGACATTTCTGGACCGTTATTTCAACAATCAACGTCGACTTAAAGGGACTGTCTACCGCTCGAAAAAAATTTTCTGATTATGGTGAAAATGAGAAGATTGTTCATCACATCGGCGGCAACGAGCATAATAGGGCTTCATTTAACCGCTAGCCCGCTGAAAACGACTGTTACATTCATTACAATAGTGTACAGCGAAAATAAAGTAATCCTACTAAAACCACGTGCTTTCGGTTTTAATTTTTACCGGCACTACAATCGTCATCGCGTCCACCAACCAGTGTTGTGGGCATGTTTCACGCCAATGGAAGAAGACCGAATGCAGATCGCAAAATTCTGTTTTCAAAAATTTCTACTCACTTTCCAGAAAAACCGCTGCAAGGTTGGACACTTCAGACGGTACGCTTTCTATATCGGTACAAAACAGAAAAGCGATGAAGGACGGTAGACAGCCCCTTTAATATTTGCCTTTTATGTCCCTTTAACTGCCCTTACAAAAAACCTGGCTGTATGTTAGACAATACATTGCAGCTGCATTTTCTGAAAAACGCACTCCCGTTTTTGCTCTCCCTTTCTCCGCAGCAATATATCGCTTGCTGTTTGCGGCCCACAGCTAGCAGCGTCATCTTGGGAAAAATTTTCCCACAGGCTACTTGGAGTGCCATCATCGAGGCCAGAAGGGACATCCCCAACTCCTGCGGTTATGCACAAGTTGTGCAAAACAGCACATGATATCATAAACTTGTTCATCTTATCAACTAAGAAAAAGTCTAGATGCAGAAGCTGGCGGAAACGAGCCTTTAGGTCCGCAAACGCATTCTCAATACGCACCCTTGTTGCGGAGAACCTTGCATTAAACTTTTTCTGTTGATCCGTGAGACTGCCATAATCTCTGTATGGGGTCAACAGGCATTCCCGCAAGGGATACGCTGCGTCACCTAAGACATGATAATTTCCAGGGGCACAAACTTTAGGGAGCTTTTTTGCTAAACGGGAATTTTCAAACACCCTGGCATCATGAATTTTGCTGGGATTTCCAACAGTGACATCCAAAAACCTTTTCTCATGGTCACAGACTCCCTGTAGAGTTATTGAGATGTAATTGTGCCGATTGATGTACGTTGATCGGACCTTGTTGACAGGACAGCGAATGCTTATGTAGCTGCCATCAATGCATCCAATGACACCAGGTACTCCAGACAACTGCAAATAAAGTCAATAATTAGCCACCTGCTCAAATTCTTTTAAACTTAGGTACTTGTTCTCAATATTGAACACACTGTTGAAACTTAAAAACTGGGTTTTGATGTTTGATGTTTTATATGCATCAATGTTAAGGAAATTTTTATTTACAAGAAGCTTTGCACCTTAAAAAGCAGGCATTGTGCAAATTGTACCATTCCCCCTCCCCCCATGCCACTTCAAGGGCCTGTCAGCTTTTCCTAAATAAATAAATATTGTTTAATAAGTAATTAATGCATATTAGAAATAGTAACGGCCCAATAATGCCACCCTGTAGTACACCTGAAGTAACGTAATGAAAGGGGAGAGGGAAAATTATATTATTGTAAACTGCTGATGACTAGACAAAAAATTACTGAATCCATGTTAGGGTGACAGGGTCTAGATTCAGAACAGATAATTTCAAAATCGAGCGGTGATGTGCCTTGGAAAAGTCTAGAAAGGCACAATCAGTTTATATATCCTGGTCCATCTTAGCAGGTAAATCAGCTGTTAGTTCGAATTCTTGCGTCTCACATTAGGTACTTGTACTGAGTATTTTTCTGCTGCCGTAACCATGCGTTATAATGTTCTCCGCCGTTGTCATAGCCGAGAAAACATGTACAGAAACTTCACACGTTCATTTTCACGCCATTTCTTGCCTGCTCAAATTTCGTGGACAGGCCCTGCAAGTCGTCAGGGAAGGCTATCACGGTCTTAGCTAATTCCACAAGGTAGTCCATCACACGCTCAATGACTCTAAAGGCTGTTGTTTCACCAAGCCCGAAGCGACCGGCAACATCTCTGATGCAGGCTTTATTTGCAGCATACCTGGGAACGTCAAAATAAACTTTCAACTTGACAAATACGGACGTCGAGGGGCACAGAAATCACTTTCAGGACAATACTGAAGTCATAGCATGATTGCAGTTAGTAAAGGTACGTTCTGAACCTCACCACAGGAACGCTAGGACATGCTCCTCGGCTGTTTTTGCAGGTGATCCCCCATTGTCACACCGAGGGTACATCGGAGAGGCACCAAAGTCGTTGTACAGGTCGGCAGCGACAGCCCTTGAAACCCTGAAGTTCCTGCGAAACTAAAACAAGTACGCGACCGTTTAAGAATGCACAGTAATCATGACGCAAAAGAAAAAAGAAAGTTATGCGTCGCGCTGAAGTATACATACCTCTTCCTCTGAGTACGCGTGCACAACTTCCTCGACGTAGCCGATGATCTTTGGGCGTGCGCACGGCGGGACAGGGAACATTTCTTTAAACATTTCTTCGTACAGCACGTACGGCTCGTCGTCATCGCTGCTGCTGCTGCTACTGTCCGAACTTGTGCTCTCGCTATCGCTTAGCGCAAGAAGCAGACCAGCAGCTCGTCTAGCAGAGTTGAACGACGCCATTTTTGGAATGTAAACAAGTGCACAGGGTGATCAGGCACCGCCTCAAAAAGCGCTGAAGACAACCGTGTTGCCCGACTGTACCGGAAATGACGGCATCGCGTTGCCGGAGTTCCGGCGAAATCCGCCTCTGCAAGACGGAGCAACGCGGAACGCTCCGTCGCGGAGTGGGTTGCTCCGAATCTGCCAGTGGAAAACGTGAACTTGCTCCGAATCGACCAGTGGAACGCAGATTCTAGACCGCGGAGCAAGAAAACTTGCTCCGGCTCGACCAGTGGAATTCGCCATAAGGCTTTCGCCTTAAATAGTGCGGTACTAATCGGCCGAGCGCACATCGAGTTCCTGGCTATCTGAGACTTTCCGCCCAACCACAATGTTAGCCAAAAGCGTCCACTTGTTCTATCCAGGAGTCAAACTGTCGTTCGAAGCCAGGTCGTCGACTTCGGACGCCGGCAGGGTCGACGAGATGGCGCTAGACCCCGCTTGAGGGCCCCTGGCTTTCGAGGCTCTGTAATAGTGAGACCCCGCTCGCGGTGCCTCTTTTCGCTCGTTTCCTCGAAATAGCCGGAACGAGCACTTGAGCCCCGCGGTCGCGCCTGCGCGCCCCTTTTCTTCCCGATTACGGTGTAAGAATAACTGCAATCTGCGAGCCTCTCCTGTCGCGTCGAGAATAAGATGGTGGGGGCGCTGTGGCCGCAGCTGAGCTCGGCTACACCGTTTCTATCCTTGATATTGCGGATGTTTATACCAGGTATTCGAAGAGAACCTAAGTCGTTAATTACACTACGGCCGGGAATTAAAGCGGCTCAACTAGAACTTCCCCCCAAAAGTGTTTGTCTTTTCAAGACGTATATTAGGGCTAGTTGGTTCATAATAGCAGTAAAACAACGTCAGAGAACAATACACGGTCTAGAAGACGGGGCACGACATGTACACAGGGCGCCCTGTGTATATGTCGTTCTCCTTATTCTAGTCCCTTGTGTTCCCTGGTGCTGGCTTACCGCAGTTTGTCTTTATTCAGTCCACGCGCCTGTGGGTTAGTGACGTCATTTTATCACGAACATGAAGCTTGTCGATGCAGTGCGCATACGGACGGGTGGTCGCGCACGGGGCACCCTAGTTAAGGTCTAATGGGTTGTGCAACTTTTTCAGCGCGCCGTTTCCGGGCCACAACAGCAGTAATTTCACGCCTTCCGCACGCCACCCGTGCACTGCTTCCGGATTATTCACCTGACGTTAGCTCTGAATTGAACACTACATACATCGACATGTCACAGAGAGCAAATCATGCCGCTACTGCAGTTCTTCAGAAACGTTGGTTGGCCTCAGTGACTGATTATAGTCCTCTCCTCCTGTGTGCGTGAAGCGCCCACTACCTCCGTGCTCTTATCTTTCTTGGTGTCCCCATACCTCACCTGTAGGGCATAGGGTAGCAAACTATGCACCTGTATGGTCAACCTCCTTACCTTCCCACTTATTGATTTCTTTCTCGCGAAACCATACATGCGGTCCGCCAAAGCTATCGCGTTAAAGGACTACCTAATGTACGAGAGGACGGGAGCAGAAAGGTTGAAGGCAGAGAAGTTAACCAGAAAAGCGTGTGGTTGGATTTCAACGCTGGGGAAATGGGAAATAGAAAGGTGAGAGATGCGTGCGTGCGTGCGTGCGTGCGTGCGTGTGTGTGTGTGTGTGTGTGTGTGTGTGTGTGTGTGTGTGTGTGTTTGTGTGTGTGAGAGAGAGAGAGAAAGAAAGAGTGACAATTTGCGGTGTATTAGAGCACTCGCGAAACTGGACCACTTAGTCAATGGCGTTCACGCAGGCAAGTAATGCGCGACTAAATCAATATGAATAAGTTCAAACGACTAGCAGCCGAAGACGTGGACACGTCCACTTGCGTGCGCGTACGAGAGTGCGCGTGCCCTTGGCGCCCGCAGCGAAGCCAGGTTAAAGACCCTTTCAAGGGTGACCCGCACGCCCTCTCTGCTTTAATGGCAGCGGCACGCACTACACATATATAATATCGTCCTCTGAGAATGAACTGGCCGACTACCGAATGCGGTTTTGAAAATATGTATACACTTCCTCGCCCCTGCTGTTCTCGCAGCACGAAGTTGCCTAGGGCGAAGACGGTGGACTCCATGGGCGCTGCTGTCGCCGCGTGAGCTCGTCTCCCCTTCATTGCTCACACACACGCGTGCAGTAAGCGCGGAGCGCAATTGAGGAGACACGGCGGAAACGGGGTACAAAGCTCGCCGCCGCCGCTGCCGCTCATCGGCTGGAGACCACCCATGCGGACATATGCGATCGCATATGCCACGCGTGAGCGCACGAAAAGACGACATGGCGGCACATATAGCTAATCGAGTGCGAACCGTTAGCGCGATCGGCACTCCGCGAGCGATCACCATATTCGCCCTTAGCGCGTGTATGTTGCATAGTGTGCAACGTGCGTATACGTCTTCAATACGCACAGCTTGCACGAGTCGTAGTTACATGCAGCACAATCGAAGCTGGATCGATGGCAGCATGCAAAAAGATGTTTGAGCGCCATTCACCATCATGCGAAGCACCCACATCCAGGGGCGTACGGCGTCACGGGACTTGTAGGCTCAGGGGACGTAAAGGTCCAGTGGACGTATGCACAGCTTGAAAGTACATAAAAAGGACGTACTTTACAGGTTCAATACGTTGTTTGGATAATTGACAAAGACCCGTTTGTAGCAGGAAACCACAAGGAAATAGATACGGATTTCTCAGAAAGGAAAGCTTCTTATTTGAAGAAAAATGCGTCCTGGTCCAGGGATCGAACCCGGGACCAATGCCTTTCCGGGCGGTCGCTCCACTAGTTGAGCTAACCAGGATTCTAGCAGTTGGCAGCACGAGGGCGAATTAGTCAACAATTCGAAGCAAAGCACACTGTTTGCGAACGCACGTGCCCATTCCCTCTATGTTTACCCCCTTACTGCACGAAACTAAAGAGAGAACTGAGGGCGAGTCTACGTAAAGTGGACACATGCATTCCATGCGCGAGTGCGTGCGAAGCGCCGTGCGGCCGCGCCGTGCCTCGATTAACACCCGGCGGGGGGTCTCGGCGCCACTTCATCCGTCCACACCAAGCTCTTGGTCCTCTTCGTGAAGGATGACCCACTCCTTTTCCACTGCCTGGGCACCATGCCGGCATCCTTCAGGGCGCCGGCTTCATTTCTATTTATTTACTTTATAAAGTATCCTTGCGCTAAGTTCTAAAAGTTCCCCGTGAGTATACTTACACACGGGGTGGCGACAACAAGGCGCCTGGCTGAGAATGAAGCAGCAACAGCAGGAGCTGTTGCAGTCACCGTCGACAATTTCGCGAGGAGGAGTAAAGGAAGGGCCTAGGTATGGAAATGAACGTATGCTAAAGAAAGGTAAGCAAAAAAAAAAAATGGCCCAGAACCGTACTGTAGAAGCAGCAGACTGTTGAGACGCCATTCGGAGAAAAGGAGTGGAAGAGCAGAAGAGATACGGGTGCGCCGCGTTCTTCTCGGAATTCTGGCGCAAGGTTGTTTGCCCGGACCTTGCCCTTGCTTCAGTTCTTGGACAAACGAGAAGGAAAACGAATGAGCGCGGCAGTGAACGTATGCGGGCCTCTCGTAACGCTTGGAGCAGATAACCGGTGGTCTATTATCATAGAGAAGAAAACAGAATGGATACGAGATGAAATACAAGTGCGATTCTGGAGCAGCCATTAGATGTATTGGGGAGACAACGATAGTCACGGGGATTGGCTAGGCATGGGTTGGAGTAGAACAGGGGATAATAGAAGGACACGGGGTTAGATTTATTGCGATGCAGTTAACTTGATTTCTTAACGATCACGCTATAGTTAAGTCAACGTAAAAAGAAGACTCCCCGTTTGTGAGAGTTTAGACAGTCGTGCTAAAACGAGAGGATCAAATAACGCTGCGTGAATTGGCAAGGTGGGAACTCGATGCATTTCGATACGCTGCCTCATGTAGTGTGTGCGCGATAACTGCAGAAAAGTCGATCTTTGTGTGCTCGATATTGACACGGGGCATGCGGTGGCGACGAAGTATATACCGAAGCACTAAAGCGGGGTCGCTACTTGAGATGCCCTTTCCGATGCTAATGCCTTTGCGCTGTTTTCGCGCTTCAGCTGCGGTCAGCGCGACGGCCCTTCCACGTTATCAGCGGGATCAGCAGGCATGAGCTGTAGATGATAAGACTAGCACGTGTAGGATCGAGCATCCAAACACATGCAGCAGCCCAGAACGAGAGAACAAAATGAAAAAAAAAAAGAAACGGGGAAAGGGATCCAACTATATTCATTGGTGCGAACCTGTGGGCCCATAATATAAAGCAACACTTAATTTGTAAAGGAGTATTCACACTTGCGACTTGCCCCGGTCGCGCGACCATTTCCGACTGGCGACTAAAAAAGGCGACTCAAGGCGGGTGATGTTCACACCTGCGTGCGACTTATACCCATAGCCACATGGAATTCACGTCTTCTCGCACGTCGCTCGCATTGCCATTGCCATTGCCCCGTAAAATAAGCTGACGCCCTGCCCCTGAGAATCTGATTGGTTCAGAAGCTTGTGCCTGCAGTTGCGCGACTGAGCCAAGACAGTCGCTTTGCGGCTAACTTGGTCGCGCGACCTGTGCTATAGTCGCATGTGTGAACGAGCCTTAGAGGTAACAGAGAGACCGGTCGTCGCGATTTTCAAGTTTCGTCCCGCAGATCACAAGACTGTCCGCAGCTGATGCATGCCTCATCATCCGACAGCTCTGAAATGTGTATACCTCTCAAAGCTACCATGCGGATTCGCGTGTATGTGTGTGCAATCTGAAGGGCCGCCCCGACACCGAATTTTCAACAGCATCCAGGACTCTTTGCCATCCAGCAAAGCGCGTGTTTTGAGCGAGACTTATAACGGGATAAAGATGCGCATAATTCTGTCGAAGTATAGTAATAATAACTGTTCGGGTTTAACGTCTCAAAACCACGATATGATTATGAGGGGCGCCGTAGTGAAGGGCTCCGGAAATTTTTGTCTGTCGAAGTATAGTCACCGCGAAAACGTACAGAAACTTCATGCGGAGCAGTATACTGTCCCTATACAGCAATAATTTGTCTCCGAGTATGGCCGCCGCCATATTTGCTTTCTTGGACGTTGCGTAATGCTGCCAGCCGCGATGTGGCAATTCACTCAAGCAAAAAGTCCGCTATAACACATCGCTTCCAAAGCTGACCTTGTCGCGACGTTCCGTCGCCTTTGTTAGAATAGTCCACAAAAATGAGACGTCGATAACAAGCATCCTCCCTCTATTCTTGGAAAGGATTGTCCCATAAATACATGCAGTGAGCGATGGCCTTATTTGGAGCCAAAAATATAGAAGAGCAACGCAATGCACAGGACATAGAGCGAAGGTATATAACCCAAATGCAGCGCTGACCTACGATCATCTATAAACTTAGTAGCGCTTCATACAAATGCGAGGAAGCTAAGATTTATAGGGTAACAAACAAAGCAGAAACGCAATGTGCAATAAAACCAGCCAGCAAGAAGCAGAGATTACCTCGACGGAGACTGCAGATTCGTTCGAAACTAAGCCTGTATCTATAGAGTATACCATATGCAAGGCGTGCGCGTTCACCCGAGTGATCGCTCTTAATTACCTCGCCACAAAGTCGGAAACGTGTTCTCCCATGCCACGTACACAACGGCCGCCCGTTTTTGGTGCGAAACAAAGAAACAAAAACACAAATGCGTTTTTCCGTAACGCATCGGCGCCCCCAGCGGGCGCTGCCCATCTGTCTTGCAAAATTTAGAGCACGCCGCAGTGTGCTGTAGCCTTTATATAACTAACTCTATATATCCAGAAAAACCCAGACACGTTGTTCCAATTTTTCTTGATGTAGAAATGTGAGCATTACAGGGTCAAAAACGTGTGCATGCTTAGGTAAGAGGGTCGATTTACGTGATAGTGACTGGTGTCTTCTTTTCGGCAATGTTGGGCTTCACTTTAGTCTACTTACGTCACCAGTGCAGGGGCTTTTTTCCCGACTGGTGTCCCCTTTCGGAAATATCATTTTCGCCAATTTGATTGCGTAATCATGCCGTTGGAACGATGTCCATCAATTTAGTTAGGCTACTTGCTGCACCTTACGTCGCAGACCATTCACTTTATTCGCATGTCTAGTTTCTTTTACAAATAACTACTAATAATGATACAAAGGATGAAGACAGGAAACTAAGGGTTCAGATTCATATGTGTGAACCTGCACGCAGTAGTTAAGATAACCTGATAATTTGGTTTATATAGGCGACGTCACGCGCGCTGACCTATTAAGGAATGTAAACTCGAGGCCATGCCCAATCCTATATACCACAAAGAAAAAAGAACGAAAAATCAAGTGCGAAGCGCCAGGTCTCGACGGGCAGTGAGTTCGTTCACCTTTTCTTTTTCATCTCAGCCCGGTTCACGGCGGGATACTCTCTTCCCGATTATTCGCACCACTGCCCAGTAGATCGCGAAAGCGTTAAAAACGATTACCACATCGTGCGTCGCCGTTCGGATGAAACGCTCGAGCCGCATCAATGACTCGGTAATCCCGTACCGACGTATGTAGAAGGCTGCAGGCCCTCCACCGTTCTGCCAAGAGCAACAAGACGCAACTGAACTAAACGAAACACAAAAATTAGGGCAAAAACACAAACCGCTGGACTCCGAAAAGTCGAGACGCTGCCACGCGGTACTCCCGACAACTTAACGCTACGCTTTTTGTCTTCTACAGAGACGGCCTCGTGACGACTGCGTCAGCGGCGCGGAGTGTGCTGCTGCTGCTCTTCGTATCTTTATCGCGCTAGGAGCGCGGCGTGTGGCAGTAGCAACAAGCAGCTGCAGCAGCGTCTCGTCCGTCGGCGATCTCGAACCAAGGCTAATTCCCCGAGAGAGAGCGCGTAGCGTACTCCTTTGGATAGAGGGAGAGGGGACAGCTAGAGCGGCGTGGCTGACGGCCTTTGCTGCCGCCGACTGCCTTCTAGGCGGCAGCAATGGCTTCGCCGGCGGCCGAGAACGTGTTTGGCGGCGGCGGCGGCCGCGGTCGTAGCGCCGCTGACAGGTCGGACCGCTTCACTAACGGCACGCCACACGGCCTCTCCTCTTCTTCTTCAAGGCACTACCGCTTGGGGCGACCGATCGTAGCAGCACCAGGAGGAGGAGGAGGAGGTGCTTCGGCCATGACCTACCGCAGGGGAGCCAAGGACGATGGCTGCTGCAGCGTCGGATTCCTCAAGTGCCTGCTGCACACCTTCAACTTCATCTTCCTGGTGAGTGCACGGAACCCGTCAATGCACGCTTGCCGAGGCATGGGAAGCGTGCGCATGCGCATATGCATGCGTGCGCGGTGTTAGTCGAGTTAAACACGTGCATGTCTGATTCTTTCTCAGAGCAGGAGTCTAGGGACAAGAGGCTTGCCGGAAAAGCCTAATTCGTTCCTAAGTTGTACGTGCGAACGAAAAGCACTGCAAAGATCACTGTAAGGAGTTCATACTGTCAACAGATCTTCGTTACAGTTATAGCAAATGCGATGATCGTAGTCGAACAGGCAGAACTGGGTTGTGGGCTTGCACGGCACAGGGCAGAATACAACAGCCAGCCCAGCGATCGGGCGTTGTGTCTCTGTTCTCGTCATTACAATGGCGCAGTCGACAATGACGCAGTCGACAGGAGATGAAAATAGGCTTTTCTAGCGGGAGCTCTGGAACGCACGCTTACGCTTTAGAGAGTACTTCAGTATCGTCGCAGGCCGCGCTGGAAAGACACAGCCGTTCACGTTGTTGTAAACCTGGCTCTTTCGCTTGAGAATGCGTGTACGTGTTGCACACATAAGGTACTGACTTCGTAGAACAATCAGGAGAAAGGACGTGAAAGACGACGCAGCTGTCAAAGCGTTTTCTGCGCCGCGCATCTATAAAGAGAGAAACGGCTAAAAGTCATTCCTTGTTCAGCTGTTAGCGACTTCCGTACGCTGTGTTCATCATCGGCTGGACCTTTTTTCAACAAGTGGACGAGGGCTCGCCTGCTAACACAAACGCGTCGAGGATTGAAATCGGTAGCGCCTTTTCGTTCAGTAATCCTGTGACGTCTAATGTGATGTAAAAGCGCTGTCTCATAGTCAAGACGAGTCCAATCATCAACCAACGCCCGGTCGGCGCTCCTTGATTATATTCTTTTGCTATTCTCTTATATTTCGCCTCTTCATGTTTTCACGATGTCCGCCTCGGTGGTGCAGTGGTTACGGTATTCGGCTGCTGACCCGTGAGTCGCGGGTTCGATCCAGGCCTTCATCGCCTTCATCGACATGCGACGCCTTCATCGTCGCATGTCGATGAAGGCGAAATGCTAGGCCCGTGTACTGTGCGATGTCAGTGCACGTTAAAGAGCTCAAGATGGTCGGTGACATTAGCGAGTTCTCAGGCGTCACCTCTCGCCTGCTCTGCATGAACTAATAGTTCAGGTTTGCGGGGCCGGGTGAAAAGACTCTCTTAACGAGGTCTTTCCTATGCTCTCTTCGTGTGAATTTACAGGCCCAGCTTCCCATTGTGCTAGTACCCAGACATGACGGCAAAGATGACGTTAGTGAACCATGTTATCAAACACACTTCGCTTTACGTTTTTACCGGATCATCACTTGCTGATTCGCCGTCGCTCAAGGCGAGCCTGTCGCTCTGTCACGCTTCTTGCTTATACGCAGCTTCTGAGCCTGCTAGTACTCGAAGATCGCGACCGTGATGACGTCACTGAAAAACTAGCCGTCTTTTATTCGTGCACACAGTTTCATCATATACGTCCCACTTGTTTCCCAGTCATTCTATTTTCTTCCGTCACCCACAATGCCTAGCCACTGAGTTGCATTGATATCAATACTGCCTTAATTGCTTAGTATACGCGTCCTGCTCTTTCTCTGCGCGTGTAACTCTTCTTGTAAACACACATAAACGACGCCGAAAATCGGCTTCACATTTGTTCATGTAAAACGTTGGTATGATCTTACCCCTACACGGACTCGGTTAGGGGTTAAAAAGTACACTAGCAGATAGATGTCGTAGTGACGCGAAGACATCAGCTGTTAGTGCATACGAAATGTTATTACGAACACCGCGACTCGACGTTAGACGGGGCGAAATGGTCCCGCAGCTACAATGGGTTCAAGGTGAGAGAGATATCAACATATTCCCAACAGCCACGAGATGCCTCGTGTAAGCGTCGGGCAAAATGGCCTTGACTGTCGCCGCCCCACGAGGCAGCATGTAAAGCTGTCATCAGGCGCAACCGGAGATGAGGCGCCCATGGTATCACGAGACGGCTCTGAAAACGATGCGTTTGGAAATGCAGTCTAATGAAGCAAAAGCTGCCGGCGGCGGCTCCTCCTTCGGTAAAATATCAACAACAAAAAAGGGGAATATAGCAAAAACAAACAAGCAAACGGCATTACACAAGCCGTGCGCAGATGTGCCGCGTACACGAAGCGCTCCCCCCCCCTTCGCGCATAATTAAGTCGTTGCGAGGCCGCGCAACTCGTCGCTCTGCGGAGCCGTACGTCTTGTGCGCGTACTACATAACGTATGAACGCAGTCGCTCAAGCAAGCAGCCGTTCATTCGCACGCCCATCGAGAAACGTGGGGAGTCGTCGCTCAGCTTGAGACCGACGAGAATCGGCAACGGCGGCATCAACAACAACGGAGCGAGCGTTGCGTTCTGCCGCTTGATTGAAAACAGGACCACGCGTGCGCGAGTTGGAGAACGAGAGGAAGAAAGGGGAGGGAAGGGGCACCTGTAGCGGCAGATGCGAATGGCAGGAGTTGCAGCAGGTACTCCATGCAGATAGACGCGCCCGAGATGACGTCGCGTCGGCGTTCATCAAGCGAGTGACAGCAGCCGACCGGCGGTACACGGCGAACGCAGTGCTGCTCCGCCAACGTGTGTGCACTGTGGAGAGGCCGTCGTGCAGGCAATGACGCGGAGAAGACTACTGCGTGGGTGCACCCATCCCTCTCCTTCCATCAGAAGAACGCATGAACCCCCTTCGGGCACTTGTCTCCGACACTGAAATGGCATTTCCCTCTTTCTCTCTTCTTCGTGGGCTTCTTCGAAGACAAAAGCCATCGGGCGTCTTCGAGGAAGCAGAGAGAGAGAGAGAAGTACAAATGCGGCAGGTGATTATTCACGCGTCAAGACGGCGGGACGCCGCAAACGCGCGGGTCAACGGACCCTTCCGCCGGCTGCGCACTCAGCGCAACCTGCGCCGCGCGCGGCTTCTTTCCGAGTACGCGCGCGACGACGCTCACTTTCATTCTCCTCACCGAACCGTAAAGCTCCTGGCGAACGATTTCTCCTGCCTTCTAGATTCCATCAACTTTCTGCCCGTTAGTTGCTTTTCTTCTTAAGCATTCTGAAGACGGTCCCGAAAGAATGACGCAGTCCCCACACCGAAGCTGGTATCACGTGTCGTCGTGCTACTTCGATTGCTAAATCTGCCGTGCTTACATTTGAAACAGTCAGAGAGGACGCGACTTCGCACTCACTCACTCACTCACTCACTCACTCACTCACTCACTCACTCACTCACTCACTCACTCACTCACTCACTCACTCACTCACTCACTCACTCACTCACTCACTCACTCACTCACTCACTCACTCACTCACTCACTCACTCACTCACTCACTCACTCACTCACTCACTCACTCACTCACTCACTCACTCACTCACTCACTCACTCACTCACTCACGGACGCACGCACGCTAAATCACACGCTCGAAGAAAGAAGGCAGTCATGCATGATGCGTCAGTTATCCAAGCAGTAATGCATTGATGACAACTAAAAGTAGCATTGCCCTATATAATGCCAGTGTGACCCAACATCGAGCTTACATTGACCTCCAGTGACGCCACATGGACTGATAGCTTTCTGCGCCACCTGTACTGCTAGCACACCTTTCATCAACAACCTGCATCCCTCTCTCCCTTCTTTTTCCTCCTCCTTTTCGTTCCACCTCTACACTCGCAGTTCGTTTAACCCGTACATTTCGTTCAGCGTAAAACTGGCTTGACAGCGCGACGCGTCACTTCGGCGCACACGCACTCGCGACACCCTCGAACAAGACACGTATATACCCACCCATACCAACGCGTGTGCATCCGGTCGTAAAAGTGCGTCAACGCGCCACGGCTCGTTTGCACGTCGGCACTGGTGCGGACTTCTTAAAACGACCACGTCACCGTGCAGCTGCTGCAGACATGCACTGCAACGAAGTCATAGCCGTCGAAAAGAGTTCGGCACCTATGCAAGGTGTTTCAGCTCACCTGCGCCTATAGTCAAAAAAGAAAAAGAAACAAAATGAGAAAAAAGCGCTACGCGTGTCAAATTGGCCCAGTATTGTACTGAGCCGCATGCAGCACGTCATATTTTCTCAATCCGCCAAGCTGGGTAATTAACAAATATTGCTTAATTGCCTTTTAATTAGTAACTCTAGTGAAAAATCTTCGGTGCAATATGTAGCGCTTTTTCCGAAACATCGGAATATTTCATCCATGTCAACATAACTGCCAATCCGATAAGCTGGGTAATTAACAAGGATTGCTTAATAAACCTTTAAAATAGCGACTGTAACGAAAAATATTCAATAGAAAAATTGTAGCGCTTGTTCAGCAACGTGGATTATTTCCTCTAAGCTAAGGTAGCTGCCCTGTTTAATTTTTTTTTTCCAGCTTTTCTTCAGAGTGAGCGAAATTAAAAAGTATACTTGGAGCAAGTTATCTGAAACACCATGAATAACTGCTGTTATGTGGTGTACTCGCGACGCTTTGTTTGCGCGCCGTCTCAAAACGGGTTGCGCCGATGTATTGCCTCATTGCGACAATTACTGATCAGCTTTATTCAAGGACGTCGGTCGGTTCGAGTCGCGAATGTCTCGCGAGGTGTATTTTTTTTTTCACCTTCCTTTTTTTTCCGATAAGTTCAGAACAAGTATTGCCTTCCAAAGCAACAACTTTCACATATCATGGTTAAGAAAATAGCTCGGCGTGTAAGTAAAGGCTCTAATAAAAAAAAACTAATATAAGAAGGCATAGGAAGCATCGTAGACATTTTCATAAGCCCGTCACCGATGTTCTTACCTGTTCTTTATGCAGTAAATCTACAGGTCCGGCTTGCTTGTTTAATTTTGAGCTCATTGTTCGTTCTTATGATCTGTTTGCATCGCTCGCGTTGACGCCGCCGACCTGGAAGGCCGCCGGACGCCGCTGACGGTCAATTTTCACGTTTGATGAGCCATATAAGGCTTTCGCCTTAATAATCTCACAAGTGAGAAGGTTTGCTGTGAATCCAGTAAACGAAGTTCCTGTTCCAGTCACTGCCTATGTGTGACGTGCCTGGGACAATCGAACAGCAGGTGATACACGTCCTAGTCGTCGTGGCCGCATGTCGTAGATGACACCATAACCCGCGGGCCACTCCCATCTTAGTGTTCGGTGCCGTCCGCAAGGCGGCCTTCAGCTGCTGCACAGTGTGGCCCACAGAGCGCGCATCATGCCGGTTGTGACGTCCTATCCTTCCGCGCCGGTTTTCCGCTGTCTGCTGTAAGATCCGTACCCGGAGGGAAGGCTACTCATCGTTCGCTGAAACACTCGACTTCTCGTGGGTTTCCCACAGAAGTATACTCAGCATTGCTGCGGGCAAACGGGCGTCGAGATGGCGCATAAGTCGCAAACGAGTATCTGCATGAATTCGCGGAAGTTAGCGTGACGTTTTGCTCCGCAGCGTGCTTGCAAGTGTGGGTATATATGCGCGACACAAGCACGCCACAAGCGCTCTTGTAAAAGATCAAAAGCTTTAAAGAAATACAGAATGTTACGCAACGATCCGGACATTGACAAATGCGGGGCTCTGTACAGCGATCAAAATGACAATTGGGTAAAACGCTGGCGCGCGTGGCGCTTCATTCATCTTGGTTGCGACTTATATATACGTTGTAGACAAGCATTATACCATTTACCTCCGTCAAAATACGACGCAAATATAAATAAAACCCTACAAGCCATTTAAGACTACAATAAAAGGTAAGGCGTGTTAACTTTCGCTTATAAACAGAACGAAAGTTCAGGAGGAGGTGAACACATTCGTAGTCATTCATGAGATCGAGCGGAGTCGCCGCGTAGGGACTACCGGCTGAACCGCGCCTATAGTGTGGATTGCTTGTTCTCGGGGCCTATAGCACGATCTCGGGGCGAATAGGGCTGACTGAAAAAGAAGATTCAACCCCCCCCCCTCCGCCCTTCTTCACTGCAGGGCAGCCAACTGGACTCAGCGTGCTTTGGTTAGCCTTCCTGCTGTTGTCTTATCGATTCCTTCTTCCTCTTCAGTGCGTAAAAAGTTATTGAAGTTATTAATGCGTTGCCCTCATTTCCTTTCGCTTTCTCTGTATGCTCTTGGTAACCTGTAATCAATATTAAGCGTAAGGACTGCATCGTGAGAAGGCTTGTGGAACTTAATGAAATGCATCGAACTCCTCAGGTTCTACTTTATCATCATTATTTTTATTCACAGTGATCACGTTGGTCGTATGCAATTAGCATAGCTTCATTCGATCGGCCTGCCTAAACCCGTGTCGATAAACGTGACCCGCATCGCGTAATCAGTAAGGTTCTATACGACGCCGTCGCCGAGGCTGCGAAGCACGTCTGCATGTCTTGCGCAACGAGCATGCGATCCTGGAGGAATCCACGCCTCGAAGGGCAGCGCAGCGCGCACAAACACGCTCGCATGCCCCGAGGTCTCAAATTTCTCGCAACTCTCGCGTGCGTGCGTTTGTTCGTAACAGCGAGCGCGTCATTCTCATACGCGCACCCCGCCCCGTGACCCCGATTCGACCTCGGCTCTGCCTGTGATCTCCTTGGGGCGCTTTGCTTTTCTAGCGAGTCAAGAGAACCGCGGTGACCGAGATGAAGCACCCGCGTGCACCAGAAACAAACACAGTCCTCCCTTTGTGAAAAGGAGAGCTGAAATAGGAGATTATAATTAAAAGAAATATTGCTCGAAAAGTGTTTTTTTCTATTACTTTCGAAGTTGGCATCACCCTCTTGACGCCCGGCTCGCTTTGTTTTGACTCGAGGCTCCCTTTCCCACCCCTTCTTCTCTCTTCGTGCAATTTCTCGAGCGCCGCTTTCTCGCTTTCTAAACATTCCAAGGACGTCAGATGGGGTACATATCTGCGCATATATCGGCGTACAACAGTCACGCGATGCGTATGCCTAGTTCCCTTCTGGGTCAGTTTGCTTCTAGCACAAGCAAACGTATCGCGTGGCTTCTAGTGTTGTTGTAACCCTGGTAGGGATAAACAAAGAAACCAAGTAAAGAGTTCACCTTGTTTGAACAGCGTGGTCTGTTTTCAGCATTCCGTTTCTATTCCCGTTTCACTTCTTCAATTCTTTAGATCGTAGTCCTCTGGGTCAACAAGACAGACACGTTAGAAATTTAAGAGACGATGCACTCCTGGTGTGTGGAGCGTGGGAGTAAAAGAAAGGGGGGGGGGAGGGGTCAAATGTGCGCTATCCTTCCCCCACCCCTCCGCCCTGGCCACATAACTTGGCTTCTCAAATTAAGAGCTGCATTTTGTTTTAACCATGTAATTACATTACTGTGAAGGACCACGCGCAAAGACGCGTCCGAATTTTGAACGACAATAACATATTTGTTTTTTTTTATGCAGCCCTGAATGTGCACGGTTCACTGTATAGTGCCCCTCCCCCTCCCTCCCCTGCGGAAGGGCTAGCCTTTCACTAGATGACCCACCTTTTACTCAGGTTTTGGTTTTGGCAAATCTTGCCAGGTAGTACAGGTTAGGACAGGTAGTAACCGCAGAGCCGATCCACGAGAGTGAAATAACTAGAAGAATAAGAATGGGATGGGGCTCATTCGGCAAGCATTACCAAATCATGAATAGTAGTCTACCACTATCCCTCAAGAGGAAGGTATGTAACAGCTGCATCTTACCGGTACTTACCTACGGAGCAGAAACCTGGAGACTTACAAAGAGGGTTCAACTTAAATTGAGGACGACGCAGCGAGCGATGGAAAGGAAAGTGATAGGTACGTGTAACCTTAAGAGACAGGAAGAGAGCAGAGTGGGTCAGGGAACAAACGGGGGTTAAGGATATCATAGTTGAAATTAAGAAGAAGAAATGGATATGGGCCGGGCACGTAGCACGTCGGCGGGATAGCCGGTGGTCATTAAGGGTAACTGACTGGATTCCAAGAGATGGCAAACGCGTGAGGGGGAGACAGAAAATTAGGTGGGTAGATGAGATTAAGAGGTTTGCAGGTATAACGTGGCAGCAGAAAGCACAGGACCCGGTTGATTGGCGGAACATGGGAGAGGCCTTTGCCCTGCAGTGGGCGTAGACAGGCTGATGGTGATGATGAATCTTGCCAGCATTCGCGCTAAGAAGGCTGACTATTCCTGCGTTGCATATTTTACAAGCCCAACTCAATTTATACCGTTCAAAAAGCGTTCCGACAACTGAGAGGGAAGTGTCAGCAGTCAAACTACTCAGCTTTAAATATTCCCGCTGCAACGGTGTGCGTTGAATGACGCACGAATATCGACTCAGTTTGTTCTTATATACTTCTACCGAATCTTAATCGGTTAGATAATCGCTGATTCCTTGTTCTGAGCTACAGCAGCCGTCATTAAGGGTCTTCAAGGTCTAGCTATATAAATGTTAGATACGCGCGGTCGTCTGTGCAGCCTTTAACAGCTTCGTTTATATAGAGTCGGTTGTTCCTTCATGGGCACGTTTTGCCGTTAGGCAGTCATTAGGAGCACCTCGCGTTTCGGCCTGTAAACAGTGAGCGCATCTCCCAAGCTGATCTGCAAGGTCAGCCCGAGGAATGCCGGCGATCGTTCGAATGATCGTTGACCTTAATAGTGCGCCCACCTAATTACGACGGACAACGGTTGCGCTCACTTAATTAGTGCGCTTGCACTCCGCGCACAGATCTTTACTACATTTTGCGCTGCACGCGCGCTTGCACTGTGCTTCGACCGGGTAATTAAAAGACCCGCCGCTCATTGCGGAGAGCGGAAGTTGGTTTCACGCAGGCAACCATGGCACGATCTCGACCGCGACCTATTTTCGTTTCTCTCCGCGAGGTTATGCGAACGCTGACGTTGACCTCTCTGGCCCGCGTGGCTGTTTAATTAGGTTCAATTTCGTGTCTCGGTTAACTGCGTGGCTGCATTAATTAATCTTCACATCGCGACCGAACGCTCCAGTCATAATGACTAGGCGCTCCGATCGTCCTCGCATATTTCCTTAATATTGTTCCTGGGAAACTTAGGCTCGATTTACTATGTTAAGAGGGATCGGCCCTCAGCGGCTGCTGGGGCGGCTCCAGAGGGGGGAGGGGTGTTGCCTTTTCGCAGTGAAACCTATTGCCGCTCCAGCCCCCCCCCCCCCCTCCCCCCGCACACACCTTTTTCCATGTGCTTGTTAAAGAACCCCAGATGGCAGAAATTAATACGGAGTCCCCCATTACGGTGCACCTCATAATCATACCGTGGGTTTGGCACATGAGGCCACAGAACTTAATATTTAATATTCTCCACGATTCCGGAGCCCTAGAAATATTACCAACACAAGGACCTGAAAGGAACGGACAGGCTGGAGGAAAACTGGCTGGAGCTGAAGCTCCAGCCTGTTTTCTTGTTTAGTCGTAGCTGCATCGCACCCAGGCGGTCTTTGAAATATTCAGACATGGCCGTACGTTAACAGAGCTCGGATTATTGGTTAGTTTACAGGTCTACAACATCTTAGTGGATTACGCCGCAAGCACCGCGTATCGGGGAAGCTTCTGGAGGAGCTCTCGAACCTGGCAGAGCCACGCTTGAGCTACTATTTTCGAACCCATCGCAGCCGCTCGCACCCGCTTCTGCGATGGTACACCTATACGTACGTGTATACGCAGGCTATGGAAGTTCGAGAGGGAGAAAAGAAAAATTCAAGGCGAGGAATAAAGCGGCGGAAAGGCAGCAGCTTCCAAGATAAACAGAGGCAGCAGGAGCGTCGGCGGTATGGGAGATGCCACCAACGGCATTTCCAAAAATAAAACCAGTCCACAAGGCCTTTCGCGCCCCCCACGCCCCGCTGTGTTGTAGTATGCAGCAAAATCTAGCTATAGAACGAACTTGAGCTTTGGGGATGGGGCTGGCGTGATGTTGAAAGAAGGCGCATATGCGTTTCAATCGTCGAAAACGTGAAACGGCGTGTCTACGTATATCCGGAATGTGTAACACACTACGTTACGCACCCATAGTCTTGGGACCTTGATGTATATTGAGCATCGTGTGCACAGCCTGTAGTGGTTCCGAAGCGCGTCGACAGAAGGCGTCCGTCGCACGGCCTCGGCCGAAGGTGCCAGCTGCTTGTGCCGAGGGTCTCGGCGTGGTCGTCGTTACCTACATGATGTGCAGAACACTCGCACCGAGTCGGGAGGTCACAATGTTTGAGGGCGACGGAAACGTGCTTGAAAGATGGAAGGTGGCGCCGCAGGTCGTGGCGCAGGCGTCAGTTGTCTGCATTTCGAGCAGGGCCATAACTAAGGGGGGGTTGAGGGGGTTCGACACCCCCCGAAATCTTTTCATACTTGAACTTTTCGGGTGACACTAAAATACATGCACGCCCTCACGGCGACCACCAGTTGCCAAAGTTAGCCGTTCTACACACAAACGCTCCCTGAAAAGATTTCCTGGGTACGGCCCTGATTTCGAGACGCCGTTTACCGGAAGCCGTGATGTGCAAAGGGGGGCATGCACTATACATGTGTGCTTCATAATCTGTAGGCCTCTCTGAAAAGTCTTAATTCCCCAAAGGCGCGCGTATAAAGACATTGGAAATTCTCAATCGCCGCTAGAGCGAACGTGGGAAAAAAAAAAAAAAAATGACTGAACGCGCTTAGAGTGGCGCCATAGGAGCAAAAATTCGGGAGCGCAGTGTCCTATCGGAAAATAGACTTTGCGCCTGCTTGCCTATTTTCCTTCCTTTCTTTCCATCGCATCGCGCAATGCTCCCTCCTAACTGGTTCCTTCCTCCATGCCGGGAATTGGATCTTCACCCACGTGCTTAGCGCGACACTTCATTTGCAACAGGCAACAATGAAATGTGGCAACGTGAAATGACAAGTCACCCCGATATTAAAGATCAGATTGCCGTATCAGAAACGGCTGATCGTCGACGAGCCCACGATCGAGAGAGCATCAATGACTGAAAAGAACGGCGCATACCAATACGCATGAGAACGACGCACCTTCCGGGGCCGCAGTTGTGTACGCGCGCCGGCGCCGCGTTTCTTGCGCACGACGCCATCGAATTAAAATGCGCGGCAACAAATTACACATCAAGGAACTGCATTCCAAGCGCCCGCATCGTTCACACACAAGTCCAGCAGAGCACAAAAGCAGCGGCGCCTCAGTCCTGCTGTCAACAACCGGGAAGCATGAGCGGTTTCACGTGGCACGCTACAAAACAAGCGAGCGATCTGAGAAAAGCAGCCGCGTCAGTAGGCGACAGAAAGAGGAGGGAGGCGAATAGGAGTGGGGCAGAGGGGTCACTGAAAGGCGGCACGATAAAAAGGACGCGACGCTTCAACTTCAGGGGCACGTCGTCTCCGCCCGCGCAATTCTGGATGCCCAGGGAGAAGGACAACGGCGCAAGGAACAACCGCCGGTCAGTGCGGCGGCGGTCCCATTGTGTACGAGCCACGGCCGGACGCGGTGGGAAAATCAACGCGATCTCCACCGAGATCTGCGATGAAAGAGGAGGAGCGACGACCCCTAGTGCTTTTGCGAAAACGCAACCGCGACCGCCTGTCGCTTAGAAAGGTGTGTGTGTGTGTGTGTGTGTGTGTGTGTGTGTGTGTGTGTGTGTGTGTGTGTGTGTGTGTGTGTGTGTGTGTGTGTGTGTGTGTGTGTTCAGGGGGCGTCGCGCCCCCTCTGTTCTATTCTACTGGACCACCCGCCCCCCCCTGGCGAGAGGGTGAAGCGATGCGCGCGCAAACGGGCCGCCTGGCCTCTCGCTATGAATGTCGAGGCGAACGTAAAAAAAAACGCCGTGAAGGCGTCGACGAACCGCGGCGAAACGGCGGTGTGAGGTTACGTCGGGTTGACGACTAGTTATATGGCGCACCTATTTCTCTATTATTTACGCTCGTTTCTTTAACCTCTCTCTCTCTCTCTCTATCTCTCTTTGCGCTGGTTTGCTGTGCGCGTGGGAAGCGCGTCCGAGCCAAGATGAACGAGATACACGAAACAATTTATGCTTGTCCGTTAGTTGTGCATTCTAGAAGCGCCTTGCTTCCTGGCTGTACGCGCCGTAACCTGCCGAATGTGCGCGGTTAGGCTGCGTAGTCGGTAAAGCTTTTGTCTCGGAGCAAAACACGGCGACGTCGCCTCATTCTGCCATTCGCTTTATACCATCGCGTTTTCTCATACAATGGGAATTCCCAAGGCTCTCAATATATGCAAAAAAGAAAAGCAGCGCTATAAAACGGGACGAAACGAAATAACTCAGTCCACTGCGCTTCTTTCGTTTCGTCCCGTATTATAGCGCCGTTTTTCGCATATAATCATGAACCAACCACCCCAAGTGCGCACCCTTCTGCTGTCAATATACACAAACTGTTCGAAGGGACGCTTGGTGCGGAAGTTGGCTTGTGGTAATGTGCGCGTTCGAATCCCGCGGCCGCGGCGGTCGCATTTCGATGGCGGCGAAGTGCTACAGGCCAGTGCACTGTGCGATATCGTTGCACGTTAAAGAACCCCAGGTGTTCTAAATTACCCGGGGCTCTCCAGCGCGGCGTCTCTCATAGCCCGAGTCGTTTTGGGACGTTAAGACCCCATACATAAACCGAGTTGGCTCATGAAGCCTAAGTTCTCATAAAGCACAACAGTGCTTGAGGAATATGAGATGGGAAACCAGTTCCTTCTAGGTAGTAGAAACGATTACTCGTATCTGTGGACGCGAATTTGACGTCTTGCCATATGTAACAAGTGGCTTTCCCCATGACCTTCTGGTCTTATAGAACGCTTTAATGGCACGACCAATATGTACCAATAGCTATAACAGCTTTTCGAAAGGGATTCGGTACTCTCATTCTCATTGCTTTATACAGGGCGCACGATAAGTTTGCATGTCGGCGAGGGTCATTTCAGAAGTTGACTAACGGACGACAATTTCTAAAGCGCTATACTGTTTCTTTTACACGTGGAGGGACTGAACGCGTTCGCTTAAATATCCGCGTATGCCGCAGGGCAAACTGTCAGAATTAAATCAGTCACGTGGAAAATAGTCGCACGTACGCGCTCGCGGGTGGTATTCGAGCTTTCTACCACTGGGACCTAGGGAGCTTATTTATTTTTAAGCACGGAATTAGCTCGTACTATAAATAGGGCAAATTGGAGATCACTGCGAGAGACCCTCGTCCTGTAAACTCTAAAATAAAAGAAAAAAGGGACTTTTTTTTTCTAGAATGCAGTGGGCATCAAATAAGCTGAGAAATGATGACGATGTCGATCCCATAGGGTACTATGTATGTGCTCCCGAGAAGGTAGCTCCATCGCCTCTTCGCACCAAGGCCTTGCAACTTTTCATTTGTTTGTATCTCGGCTGCTATAAAAACATTTTTAAATATTCTTGCGGGAGAGCGTTCCTCAGAGAGTAGGGCGTAGAGTTATCACACATACAAAGCCGCGCCTGTAAATGAAGAAATGAAGAAATAAGATAGATACAAAAGGCTCGCGGAGTGTCGACGCTATCGCGATGGTCGACAAGCTTTTGAACAACAACGTGTAAACATAAAGGAAAATAAAATACTAAGATATCGGGCCGCTGGCTGACGAAGAATTCGCATTTCGCAAGCCGGGCGTGTCGTGTATACCTGCCTTATCGGTATACGGAGGCGACAGGGCCCCGTATAAACATGCATGCTCAAGCATTGGCGCTGCGGCGATGTGGATCGCTATTTAAACAAACTGCGTAGCTTGCCACTTCTTCGTGCCTGTAAATAGACCTTGCGTGTACAGCTCTCTATACGGTATGTAGGCAGCGCTTGCGTCGAAATGCATGTTTCGTGATGTAGACTCTTAATAATTACCAATAATACCAATCAACGCGAAGGACGACCGAGCGTTTAATCTATGCATTTTGTTAAGTTCAGTACGCATTATCTCTGTACGCTAAAGGTGGCCGGTTTGTCGACCGATCGAAGAGTCCACGACGATTTCATGTCTGCGAGACGGTGGTTTCAGGGGGCAGGTTTGTAGCGCCTTCTCTGCATACGGGTGTCGCAAGTTCGACATTGCCTACGTGTGTGCATTGAGTGCTGTCTGCGCGATTGTTTTATCGCTTTACACCGCGCTTTGGTGTGCGCTCAACGACCCTAATCTATGGGAAACGAACTTTTTCCGTATACGGCAAAGGCGAAACTGAAGAAGACCTTTGCGCGGCAACACGGACGTTGCATGCTATCGTCACAGGTAACGCGTCTGAATAGTTGCTTTGTGCTTTATAGCAAATGAATAAACTTTATTATCGAGACCAAGCTGCCGATGGTCGGGGGTGGGCGGCACTTCATTCCAGGTAGCCGTGAGCTTTTGCTGATTTCACCAGCTGTGGCTTGCAACTTAAAAAAAAAAAAAGCTGATGTTATGTATATCACACATTCAGCTGCAAGGGACGACGTCTACGAGGATGCGACCCCTTGCGACGTGTTCGCATCTGACATTAATGTGTTATCATTAGGAGGGGTAAAATAAAGAAGAAAAAATAAAGTGTACACTAGTTTGCCAAAGACTTGCCTGTGAGAAGACTACCGTATTCACTCGCTTAATACCAGGACGGACTAATGCTGGCTGGCACTGTCTAATGCTTCCTCTTGGTTAACGTAGACTGCGAATGTTATTGAAAGTAAATGGATGCAATTAAAGCTAATGCTAACATATTGCTCTAACATTTACCGCTAACTTGTCACTGCATTTTGAAATAAGCAAACACGTATATATATATAGCTGTCGCGACAACTTGATCGCAACTTGATCACGTTTCCGCATTGGTCCTCTCGCCTTTCACAGCTGCTGCTCGTTTCTCCTTGACAGTGCACGCTAACGGACATGCGTGTCTTAACCACTAATACCCGACGTAACTGTAATACTACATATGAGGATTAACCTTCCAAACCCGTGTAAGTGACCACACATGCAGGGTGCCCCAGCTAATTCTAGCCAGAGATTAAAAATATGCCGACGCACTCTATGACGAAGCGTCCAAACGCATGTTGCTGACTATTCTATGGAGTAAGTCGCACTGTTTTATGGGTTATGCTTAATTGATTACTAGGCATGATTGATTAACCAACTTTTGAAGCAACGAAGCTGGACAAGAAGTTGCAATGAGAAAGTTCTAGGTCGGTTTGCAAAACGTCCGACTACAGACAGTTTCTAATTTCTATCTATTACGTAGTGCTTTTGTGCCTACTACAGATGCCCGTGACGTTTTGTGCTTATCTGATTGTTTAGCGCTGTAACAAAGAAGACCGGTATTTCCGCTTTAATTTTTTACTGTACAGCGTAGAACTATAGGGGCCAACCACTGTGCACGGCGCTTCTCGCAGACAAGCGAAATACCTGTTTGCGCTTATTTAGAGTTTTAAACACACAGGTAAGCGCTGCACACAAACGCAAAGAAGAAGCGGTCTACTTGTGTATTTGAGACGACTTTTCCATTTGTTCCTGGCCAGATTCTGCTGCGACGCGCCATTTTTCAGTTTGACGAAACAGCGGTGGCATTTCCTGCGCGTCCGGCGCGCTGTTTCGGTACCGCCTCATTCAGAGTCGGGGCCTTGAATCACGATGATTAATATCTGAAATTACGTGCGTTTCTTTTTTCTTCTTTTTATTGGTGGGTGAGGGGGGGGGTCTAGAAAAAAAATTGGGTGTCATAAATTTTCACGAACTAATTTTCTATACAAACAACTGCCCTAATGTTAATAACTAAAAAGTTAACAAGCGAGTTTTTCTTAATTAATCACTTCAATTCAACTTTAGGTGCGGCAAAGTATGTCCGCATCGACGTATGGAGTTCATGTGCCAATACGACAGGCGCATGACTGTCTTAGCATTTCTATATAAAAAAATCTATATTTTCAAAAAAAAAAAGAAAAGAACACCCTGTATATCGGAAAGTCACTGAATCGACATTGAATTAATAAAACGTTGATGTTGTAGCAAAGGATAGACTACATTATACGCAGAAGACTGTGTAGACGGGACGAAACGAAAGAAAGACAACAGCGCAGTGGTCGGTGTTCTTTCGTTTCTTGCCGTTTTATCGCAGTGACTATTCTGTGGTCCAGACCACAGAATAGAGTGCAGCTTTATTCTGTGGACCACACAATAAACTTGCGCGCTGCGGGGTGTGCAGAAATGTTCTGTAGCCCAAGCAGCCCACCTCTCTTGACGACGGTTTCTGCGCAGCAGACCACAGAATAGAGTCCCAATCTATCCTGTGGACCAGACCACAGGGTAAACTGCAGCTTTGTTTGTGAACTAGACCACAAAATTTCGTGGACCACACCAATGAGCGCACCAGACATCGCTGTAGCCCAAACAGCCCACCTCTCTTGACGACGGGTTTCTCTCACAAATTGGTAGGGTTTATTCTGTGGTCTAATTCAGAGAATAAGCACTGCGCTCTCTTCTCTTGACGACAGCTTCTCTCGCGAATCGCAATTTTCGCTCGCAGCTTTGTGAATATAAGTCCGGACCAAGGAGGCCATTTCCGGGCATAGTACGCGAGATGGAAGACGCTTATGCGTGAAAGGTTCGAAATACGAAGGCGAAGCCCACCTTTGGCATGCTTGCTGGTCTGACATGCCAAAGCAGGTAAACTTGTCCTCAATTGAAGCAGCAAAAAGAAGGCGTACAATAACAAATGACAGCGGTTCTAAAAAATTCTGGACCTGATGATCTATCGAGTACGGAACACTTAAGTCACTTTAACCACAGTACATTTGTGTCATGCAAAAAGAAAATGTGCACTAAGATCTGCACGGGAGACTCAAATTTTGAGCAATCCCCCCGATTGTGCGAACACAGTCACAGATATCCACTCAACGCCACCGCGAGAAGGGAAATATATATATATATATATATATATATATATATATATATATATATATATATATATATATATATATATATATATATATATATATATATATATTATATGTATAACGACAAAGGGCGACACCTCTCGCGTCAGGACACACTTCAGTCACTTTCACTGCAGTGCACTAATGTCGTGCAAAAAAAAAGCACTGAGATTGGCGAGGGGCTACTTTAGCTGTTTCTGAAAAGTTTTCAGACGTTGATGATCATACAAGTACTCGTAATTATACGGCGCGTGAAAGTGTATCTAATTAAGTGACAAAGTGTGCTGTGTCCAGTGACAACTAGTAGGTTCTCGCCAATCTTATTGCACTTTTCTTTTTGCTTGACACAGGTGTACTGCGGCGAAAGTGGCTTAAGCGTTGCATACTCGATGGATCAAGGCCAGAAAACTTTATACACGCTGTCATTTGTTATTGTTTTCTTTTCGTGGTGGCGTTAGCGTTCTTTTACGGGTGATTTATGGCCGCGCCCGTTCAGAAGGATTGCTCAAAATTCGAGTCTCCCAT
>NC_051177.1:123981117-124007989 GCF_013339695.2 Rhipicephalus sanguineus | reverse complement strand
GGAGCGGCAATGCTGTGACTGTGGATGCCCCCAGTTGCGATAAGAGCAGTGGCGCCGCTCGACGTTGCCTTGGAAGCCTATGATGATGATGAAATGAACTTTATTTAGTCCTGGAGAAGACCGATCAGACAGCCCCCGATGGGGGGTCCGCCGCAGTTGCTGGCCGCGCCCACGCCGGTACTGGAAGACCGTGTCCCTCCGCCTGTTCGCAGGCCTCCTGGACTGCCGACAGCTGGACTGAGAGTTCGCGGCTTTTAAGAGCCCTCTCCCAGTCCTCCTCTGTGCTGACCTTTTGCGCTAAGTAATACTCGCCACTGGTCCACTAAAAATGAAGTTCTACGCGGGCAGAAGACGTATGTGCCGCAGATATCGGGGAAATCCCACTACTCAACACAGGGTTACTTTAATGAAAGACTTTAATGAACTGTCGGAACGGTTCATTAACGTTCATGCCGTCCAATTCCCGGCATGGAGGGAGAAAAATTTTATAGGAGGGAACATTCGGCAGTGCGAAAGCAAGAGGGAACGAAAAAAAGAAAAGAATGAAAGCAAGCAAGCAAGCAAGCAAGCAAGCAAGCAAAGAAAGAAAGAAAGAAAGAAAGAAAGAAAGAAAGAAAGAAAGAAAGAAAAGTAGTAGGTCAGGCGCGCGCACGCCAAGCTTCACTCGACCCCCCCCCCCCCTTTCCCGATGCCAATGACTGGTTAATTCGTTGCTGGGCTCATAATCTTAAATACTGGATAGCGCGGATTCAGCACAGGACAGAGAAAGCCGATCAGTGTTCCTCCTCTGGCCCCTGTTGAATCCACTACTTAAGAGTATTGCCACGCCCACTTCTTGTCTTGTTTTGATGTATTCGGGTTTGACCGGCAGGGACGGTTATCAACGCTCGACGCTGTCCGCGAAGCATTGTTCGACAAGCTTCACGTCTATAGTAGATCGTTCTGTTAAAATTGCGCCCCGCACGCGAATGTTCCAGCTTTGTCTAGAGATAACGCCGCCACCAGCGATATTGCTGGAAAGTTCGATACCGCCTGTATAAAAGCCGACGCGATTGACCGCTTGTCAGTTGATCGACGGACGACGCCCTGTTCGCCGCTATCATTGTACAGCGTGTATTGCTGTAGCTCTAGTTCTCATTTTCCGGCCACAAGTTCGGCCAAATAAAGGGTTTCATCCTGCAAACGCCGACTGCTGTCTTCGTCGACGTCACGACGCCGTGACATCTGGTGGAGGTGCTGCTTCTTCCATGATCCGGACGCCCCCGCGAAGCGCTGACCCAAGTCCAAGCCGCGAGGAGGACGACAGCAAAGAATACCCGGATCGTCGAACAAGCCGCAGGCAGAAGGGACTGCAGCCAGAGCACGGGCTCCTTCCCGAACAAACCAGGCAGCCCAAGGTCCCAACACCCACCGCAGCGACCGAGGACAAGAAAGTGAGGTTGCTCATGCGAGGGGTAAAGCAAGAGCTCTTCGCTGGGCTGATGCGGAACCCACCCTCGACAGTCCAAGAATTCATCTCAGAGGCGACGACGATTGAGAAGACCCTGGAAAAGCGCAACCGCCAGTACAATCGCCGATCGATTCAAGACAGCCCAGCTGTTCATGCCGTCGGCTCCGACGACCTGCTGTTACAAAGCAAATGCGAGGGTCCTGGGCCAGCTGTCTCCAAACGAGTTTTCCTGCTACTTGGGACTCCCCCCCCCTCATTTCGGAGAACGGATTTACCTACACCTGCTGTCTTTCCCTGAACTGAGCGCTTCGGTGGGGAGCTGGCTGCTACACGCGGGACCACTCCGTGGGTCGCGTATTTGCATCGAGTGTGCTTTTGGCTAAGGCTGGTGCCTTTGTTCGTAAAAGGATTACCAGTTCCCCGAGGTGGCATTGTCTCCCCCCCCCCCCCTTCCGAACTGGTCGGACGTGAAGAGTGAGAGGGCAGTGGTCTCTGGAGTGCCATCCTGGGGGCGGTGTCCTATGTGCCGAAGAGACGGACCCTCCAAAGGCATGCACGTTTGTGATTGGACATTTGCCGCATAAGGAGCTATAGTTGTGCAGCTCCAAAGGCATGCACGTTTGTGATTGGACATTTGCCGCAATAAGGAGCTATAGTTGTGCAGCTCCAAGGCATGCACGTTTGTGATTGGACATTTGCCGCATAAGGAGTTTCCCTGTCGTTGTATTGAAGCGTATTTAGGAGCGCAGAGCGTCTGCTCGGGACGGATCGGTCGGACTAGATGTCGTTCTGACGATCCTGTCCTCTATGATGTTGTAAAATAAACGGTCTGTTAAGTTTTCCTCAACGCCGGTCTCTCTGCCCTCGGCTTCCTGCTGTTCGGACATCCCTGGCCTGCGGTACGTCTCCCGCCGCTCAGCTCCACGCTACCCCCGGAGTCCGCGTCGGCCAACGTCGCCCGCTCGTAACAACTGGTCGACAGCGGTGGATGGATCCCGAATACCACACCCGTACAAACTGGTGGCAGCGGTGGGATGGTCCATACGCTCGTAACAACTGGTGGCAGCGGTGGATGGAGGCCAAATACCGCTCGTAACAACTGGTGGCAGCGGTGGGATGGAGCCGAATACCCGCTCGTAACAACTGGATGGCAGCGACGGGATTCTGCTCACGACAAGTCGCAACAAGCTCGTGCCAGCATTCGGGATCGTCTCCGCCGAGATCATGGCTGCAGGGTGTGGTGAGTGCTTGACTTTCTTCACTGAGATTTTACCAGGCTTTGTCTCATGAAAGGTGGTAATTTTGGGTAACTACTCTACGTTGACCTGTGCATAGGAACGTAGCGTCTTAGTAGTAGTGAAGTTAGCAGCACTTGCAGCAACCATGAATCTGAAGGCACTGAAAAAACCGTTTTTGCTAGAGTTAGCTAAAAGTTGGGTTTGGATGTTCGAGAACAATGAGAAAGCCAGAGATTATCCGAGGCTATTGAGAACCTTGAGGCAGACGACGACGAGCTCTCAGAGTGTCTAGAGCTAATTGAGGAAGAAAGAAATGAGAGGCTTAGGCGCGAGGCTGAAGAAAGAAAAGAAAGGCGCGAAGCGGAAGAAAGAAATGAGAGGCTGAAGCGCGAAAAGCGAGAGGCAGAGGAACGCAAAAGGCGTGAAAAGCGAGAGGCGGAGGAATGCGAGAGGCAGGCTCGGGAGCGAGAACATGCTCTCAAAATGAGAACACTTGATCATAAAATTCAGGCGATGAAGTGGCAACTGGCACAATGTCAACTTAAGATTTTCGAGATAGACGAGGACATTGTGTCTTTTCTCGCTAAGTTTGAAAAGGTCTGCGAAGATGTTGGTGTTAGCCGAGACCTTTGGTTGGAGAGGCTTTTGACGCTGCTGCCGCGCCAAATTGCATGCGTTTTGGAGCGCTTAGCCACGGAGGAAGCGCAAGACTTTGATAAGGCCAAAGATGCCTTGTTGCGCCACTTGGGTGCGTCAGGTCCTGCTGACTGCGAAAGCCGAGGCAACAAAGACAGCGCTGAAGCGCTTGAGGATGACGCGCACCGTAAAGCGTTTGAAGCTGAGACCCGTCGCGAGGCGTTAGAGGCCGAAGCCCGTAGTAAGGCGCTTGAGGACGCCAGGGCACTAGAGGAGGAAGCGCGTCACAGAGCGCGAGAGCAAGAAGCACTTCGCGTGGCGCGAGAGACTGAGGTGCTACGCAAAGCGCATGAGAAAGAAGCGCGTAGCAATGCGCTAGAAATTGAGGCCCGTCCTCAAAGCACGTGAGGACGAGGCGTTTCGCAAGACGAAAGAGGAAGAAGCACTTCGCGTGGCGCAAGAGGCCGAGGCGCTCCGCAAGGCGCGTGAGGATGAATCGCGTCGAAAAGCGCTAGATGAGGAAGCGCGAGAACAAGAAGCGCTTCGTGTGGCGCGAGAGACAGAGGCGCTACGCAAGGCGAGTGAGATTGAAGAGTGTCAAAGGCGCGAAGAGCAGGAGGCCGACTTCGAAGGCCAGAGAAAAGGGGCTATCCACGAAAGCGATAGAACGCCCGAAGCTGAAGAGACATCTCAGGGCGAGCTGGCTGACTTAGAGAGTGTCGGGACTACCGTTAGGTCAGACTCAGAGATACCTAGTAACGGCCCAGAGGACAAGTCAGTTCAGCCGCCTAAAGTGTTGGCAGCGAATGTCGAAGGCAGCGCACTTGAGAGTACTAGTGCCGAGACTATGAGCGCTGCGAGCCGTTCGGTGAGGAAAAAGGCGCCGACGCAAACGAAAGGCGAACGCAAAAGAGACCAGTGGCGGTAAGCGTGCTAAAGCGCTAGCCAAATGCGACGACCGGCATTCTTCGAGACGCCAAGATAAAGGCTAGGCCTGAAATCCTAAAAAGGCGTGCTAGGACAAGTTCCAAGTTGAGAGTCCCAGCGGAAATCTAGATCGGACGTGAGGCGCGCCGCGAAGAAAAGAATTTCAGTGAAATTCAGATGCCGAAATCTTCGCCTGGTCTCATCCTTTTCACGGCCTAGTCGAGGCAGAAGCGCAGCGAAATGTCGCGTACGCCGGAATCGTGACAAAGGCTGTCCCCAACCGTGGCTAAAGGCTGACGGCTTAACCCGGAGGAGCACAATGGGCAAGCGATGCCCTTTGTCAGAATCGAGAGGCCGGGGTCAAAAGTCGCCGCTACTGAGCGCGTCGGACAGGTTTGTTCTTTGTTCATTTGTCGAGACCGGACCCCTCGAAATCTGTGGCATGCGCGTCTCCCCAGAGTTCGTCTAAAAGGGCGCGTTTGGAGACACCCTGGGATAACCGCAGCATAAAGATGAATTGACATCTTGAAAGAAGTTAGTGTGTTAATGTGTACTAACGAATTGAGGAGTGAAATTTTGTAATTTGTCACTTTCCTCCTCATTGTAGCAGACTTTGAGATGTTTGTTTGGTTATTTGTTTGTTTTGTTAATGTTTCTTTTCATGACCGTCAGCGCTAGTGTAAAGAGCTCTGAATTGTTTTGAAGGAGATGTAGGCTGAGTGTTGAAAGCCTCCGTATTAAATAGCTTTGTTTCGACAGCTGGAAACATGGCTTTTAGCGCTCGAGCAGAGGAGAGCTGTTCGTAGTAGTTAGAGACGAAGGCTAAATGATAAAAGCCTCTGTTTAACGTACTACTGATTTGATTTTCGTTACGTGTTAGTATGCGCGTCAGTGTAATTTTAGTTTCTCCTTGTTTTGTGTTAAGCGCGTGAGTTTGATTTTCAGTTTTATTTCGTAGTAAGTTTGAAGCGCTTTGTTTTCTTAATGTAGTACTCATTTGCCAAGTGCAATGAGTAAAAGGGTTTTAGCCGAAGGCTAGGGTTGTGTGCGATTCAGGGAACTTGATGGCATCGGGTACTCTGGCTTGTGTAATTAGGTTCAATTTTTTTTTGTGACAGGTTTACAATTGCCTTTTTTTTTGTTGTTGTGGTCGTGCTTCATCACGACATGTGTTTGTGGGTTTGAGCAGCCTATTTCAGGTTTGGTTGTTGGAATTGCTGCTGCTATGGTAATTGAGAGCAGGACATTTTGTTTGAAGTAAAAGGCCTGGTGGGTCTCAGGGAGAGAGTACGGGCGCTTGCCTGCTTGGCGGTTGTGGTTCTCGCGTGGTTGACACAGGTGCTGTCTTTCGAGAAGGAATGTTGGCCAGCAGAGCGAGAAGCTTTTTCTCCGAACTTGGACGACGCTACCAGATGTTCGAGATCACCGGAGGTGGCGGAGGAATGTAGCAGAGCAGCATCGCGGTGTGTACGGCTTCAGCACATCAGCATTGTCTTCATCGACCTCTCCCCACAAAGGTGATTGACCTTGTGACGTCGAGGTCTCGGCCTGCCGCCGGGGAAGCTGTTACAAAGCAAATGCGAGGGTCCTGGGCCAGCTGTCTCCAAACGAGTTTTCCTGCTACTTGGGACTCCCCCCCCCTCATTTCGGAGAACGGATTTACCTACACCTGCTGTCTTTCCCTGAACTGAGCGCTTCGGTGGGGAGCTGGCTGCTACACGCGGGACCACTCCGTGGGTCGCGTATTTGCATCGAGTGTGCTTTTGGCTAAGGCTGGTGCCTTTGTTCGTAAAAGGATTACCAGTTCCCCGAGGTGGCATTGTCTCCCCCCCCCCCTTCCGAACTGGTCGGACGTGAAGAGTGAGAGGGCAGTGGTCTCTGGAGTGCCATCCTGGGGGCGGTGACCTATGTGCCGAAGAGACGGACCCTCCAAAGGCATGCACGTTTGTGATTGGACATTTGCCGCATAAGGAGCTATAGTTGTGCAGCTCCAAAGGCATGCACGTTTGTGATTGGACATTTGCCGCATAAGGAGCTATAGTTGTGCAGCTCCAAAGGCATGCACGTTTGTGATTGGACATTTGCCGCATAAGGAGTTTCCCTGTCTTTGTATTGAAGCGTATTTAAGGAGCAGCAGAGCGTCTGCTCGGGACGGATCGGTCGGACTAGATGTCGTTCTGACGATCCTGTCCTCTATGATGTTGTAAATAAACGTCTGTTAAGTTTTCCTCAACGCCGGTCTCTCTGCCTCGGCTTCCTGCTGTTCTGGACATCCCTGGGCCTGCGGTACGTCTCCCGCCGCTCAGCTCCACGCTACCCCCGGAGTCCGCGTCGGCCAACGTCGCCGCTCGTAACAACTGGTCGACAGCGGTGGGATGGATCCGAATACCAACCCGTAACAACTGGTGGCAGCGGTGGGATGGATCCAATTACCCGCTCGTAACACTGCGTGAAACGATCCGAGCGATCGTGCGGGAAGAACTGCGCAAGCTTTTACCCTTTCCACAGCCTGAAGTTGCCTCGATCGCTGATATCGTCCGAGAGGAAATACAGCAGTCTCTGGGCACCCCCGAGTCAGCGCAGCCACAGCCGCAAGCAGTGAGCTATGCCGCTGCAGCCCGACGCAACGCCCCCCCCCCCTCCTCGCCCACGTCAAGACGCCGCGCCACCCCAGCAGTTCCGCCGCCAGGCGCCACCGCCGCCGCCACCGACGTCATACCGCCCGCCAGCCGGCCAGCTATACACGCCGAGAAAGACCGACGTTTGACGCACCCCCGACCACCGCCCACTCTGCTACCATTGCGGGGAAGCTGGCCACACTTACCGCCGCTGCCAGTACCGACAGATGGGACTGCGTGGGTTCGCCATCGACGCGCCGCGTCCGCAGCGAGGGGAAAGACCACAAGGCATCGCCGACTACCTCGCGGGAACGCAATGGACGCCCCGACAACCTTCCCGTTCGCCGTCGCCAGGCCGCTACGTCTCCCCCAAACGCCGACCATACACTGGCCCAACGCGAGGCCGGTCACCCAGCCCGTATCCGGAAAACTAAGGGCAGCAACCGATGGAGGTGCGGTTGCTGTACGACGAAATACCGAAGATCCTCCGCCGCCGACGACAACGCCGCAACGACATCTAAAGAACACGCCGCAAGCCGAACGAAGCCCTGACGTCGAAACTTCACGGCCCGAAGAAGACCTGACGACACAACGACGAAGCAGCGGGACAAACCGACGTAGCCGTGATCCGACGCCGCGACCAAATCGAAACGGTAGGCGACGAACGAGTGACCTCGACGTTCTCATCGACGGCCACAACGTCACCGCTCTCGTCGATACTGGAGCCGACTATTCTGTCATCAGTGGACCGTTCGCGACGAAGCTGAAGAAAGTGAAGACCACCTGGGAAGGCCCCGAAATCCGCACAGCGGGAGGTCACCTAGTAACGCCGGCAGGAATCTGCACAGCGAGGGTCTCCATCAACAACCGGATTTATCCCGCAAGCTTCGTAGTCCTTCAGCATTGCTCCCGAGATGTCATCCTTGGTATGGACTTCTTAGGCCTTCATGGTGCAGTCATCGACCTCAGATCGAAGTCGATAACACTATCTACAGAAAAAGCATTACCACGGTACACGCCGCCAGGGAAGCATGCCTTGAATGTGCTGGAAGACCAAGTCACCATTCCCCCTCGCTCCAGCGTCATCATTTCCGTCGGCTCTCAGAAAGTAGCAGACCTGGAAGGCGTCATTGAAGGCGACCAGCACCAGTTGATTAACCGCGAGATTTGCGTCGCAAGAGGAATAGCAGAGTTGCGGGGAGGCAAAGCAAAAGTGATGCTCACAAATTTTAGCAACGAGTATAAGCACGTAAACAAAGGCACGACAGTCGCCTACATCGAAGAATTCACGGCTACGTCGATGGCTTTCGCCATCGCCTATTCTTCCGAGCCAACACCGACGAACCAAGCTTCTCAACCAGTTTTCGACGTTAATCCTAGCCTTCCGAAGCATAAACAAGAACAGCTAAAAACCCTGCTCTTGAAATACAGGGACTGCTTTTCGTCATCGTCAAGAATCCGCCAGACCCCAGTCGCAAAACATCGCATCATAACCGAGGAAAATGCCAGGCCACTCCGGCAGAGCCCGTACAGAGTTTCAACGCGAGAACGCGAATCCATAAAGAAACAAGTCGACGAAATGCTACGCGACGACATCATCCAGCCGTCGAAGAGTCCATGGGCGTCACCCGTGGTGTTAGTGAAGAAGAAAGACGAAACCCTACGCTTCTGCGTCGATTATCGCCGCCTGAACAAAATCACGAAGAAGGACGTCTACCCTCTCCCACGGATAGACGACATCCTGGATCGACTCTACAACGCGAGGTACTTTTCGTCGATGGACCTCAAGACTGGCTATTGGCAAATCGAAGTCGACGAGAGAGACCGAGAGAAGACTGCCTTTATAACACCAGACGGCCTCTTCGAGTTCAAGGTTATGCCCTTTGGTCTTTGCTCGGCACCTGCGACGTTCCAGCGCGTTATGGACACCGTGCTGGCTGGATTGAAGTGGCAGACTTGCCTTGTGTACTTGGACGACGTCATTGTGTTTGCCTCAAGCTTCGACGAACACCTCCGGCGCCTTGACACTGTACTACAAGCAATCAAGACTTCTGGCCTCACCTTGAAGCCTAAAAAGTGCCGCTTTGCATACGAGGAGCTGCTGTTTTTGGGTCACGTGATCAGCAAGGGTGGTGTTCGCCCAGACCCGCGGAAAACAGCTGCCATCGCTGCCTTCCCGCCCCCCACCGACACGAAAGCCGTGCGCCGTTTTCTCGGCTTGTGCGCCTACTACAGGCGTTTTGTCAAGGAATTTTCACGAATCGCCGAACCGCTAACTCACCTCACGAAGACCGACGTGCCATTCAAGTGGGAAACGGCGCAAATCGAAGCATTTGAAGAACTGAAACGACGCCTTCAGATGCCTCCGATACTAGCACATTTCGACGAATACGCCGATACGGAAATCCACACCGACGCAAGCAGCGTAGGACTCGGCGCCGTCCTTGTGCAGAAGACTGACGGGCAGGAAAGGGTCATCAGTTATGCTAGCCGGTCGCTATCAAAGGCAGAAACGAACTATTCCACAACAGAAAAGGAGTGCCTAGCGATCATCTGGGCTGCATCCAAGTTCGCCCCTACCTCTACGGCAGGCCCTTCAAAGTTGTGAGCGACCACCACGCATTGTGTTGGCTAGCTAACTTGAAGGACCCTTCAGGTCGCCTCGCACGGTGGAGCCTACGACTTCAAGAATTCGACATTACCGTCGTTTACAAGTCCGGAAGGAAACACTCCGACGCTGACTGCCTGTCTCGCGCCCCCGTCGACCCACCGCCGCAGGACGACAAGGAGGACGACTCCTTCTTGGGAATCATAAGTGCCGACGACTTCGCCGAACGACAGCGAACGGATCCAGAACTCAGGGGCCTTGTGGAATACCTCGAGGGCAGGACCACCGTTGTTCCGAAGGTATTCACGCGGGGACTGGCGTCATTTTTCTTGCGCAACGGTGTTCTCCTAAAGAACTTCTCACCGCTTCGAGCCGATTGCCTTCTCGTGGTACCCTCGACATTGCGGCCAGAGGTCCTCCAGGCTCTGCACGACGACCCGACGGCTGGACACCTGGGTGTTTCTCGCACGCTAGCAAGAATACAGGAGAAGTACTACTGGCCGCGCCTTTCCGCCGACGTCACTCGTTACGTGAAGACCTGCCGGGACTGTCAGCGACGCAAGACACCGCCCACTAGGCCAGCCGGACTTCTGCAGCCTATCGAGCCACCTCGACGGCCGTTCCAGCAAATCGGGATGGACTTACTCGGGCCGTTCCCGACGTCCAATACCGGAAACAAATGGATCGTCGTAGCTACAGACTACCTCACCCGCTACGCCGAGACGAGGGCCCTGCCTAGAGGCAGTGCCGCCGAGGTAGCGAAGTTCTTCGTTGAGAACATCGTCCTGCGTCATGGCGCCCCAGAAGTTCTCATCACCGACAGAGGTACGGCGTTTACTGCTGACCTAACTCGGGCAATACTGAGATACAGCCAAACAAGCCACCGCCGGACCACAGCGTACCACCCACAGACAAATGGCCTGACCGAGCGGCTAAACAAGACCATCGCCGACATGTTGGCTATGTATGTCGACGTTGAACACAAGACGTGGGATGCCATCCTTCCGTATGTGACCTTCGCATACAACACGGCCGTCCAAGAAACGACGCAGATGACGCCGTACAAGTTGGTCTACGGAAGGAGCCCGGCGACGACGCTCGACGCCATGCTACCCAACGTCACCGACGAAGAAAACCTCGATGCCGCCGCTTACTTACAACGTGCCGAAGAAGCTCGACAGCTCGCCCGCCTGCGCATCAAGACCCAGCAGCACACCGACAGCCGTCGCTACAATCTTCGACGTCGCTTCGCGGAATACCAGCCCGGCGACCGCGTTTGGGTCTGGACGCCGATACGCCGACGTGGGCTTAGCGAAAAACTCCTTCGGCGATACTTCGGGCCATACAAGGTTCTTCGACGCCTCGGCGCTCTTGACTACGAGGTGATCCCGGACGGCGGTTGGCCCATCCTTTTCAGATGTAGGCGTCCTGCACCCCAATACAAGTATTTTTACTGCTGAAGCATACGCGATATTTGCGGCCCTCAAACATATTAAAGAAAATAAACTACAAAGTGCAGTGATATACACTGATTCGCTAAGCGTAGTGAAAGCTCTGAAAAATCTTAAAAAGCACAAGAACCCTGTCCTAGTCTCGGTTTACACAACTCTATGCACGGTCTAGGCACTCAAACAGCATGTCGTAGTGTGCTGGGTGCCAGGGCACCGCGAAATTAGAGGAAACGTCTTGGCGGACCAGCTAGCTGCTTCTGCCCACGAAAATGCTACCGCCGATACATCCATAGCTGTACCTGCACTCGACCTAAAACCCTTCATTAAAAGAAAGCTCCGAGATCACTGGCAGCGGTCGTGGGACACGCAAACACAAAATAAACTTCATCTTATCAAGCCACATATCGCGTATTGGCCGTCAGTAACACAGTCACGCCGCACAGAAGTAACACTTACCAGGATAAGAATAGGACACACACACAGTACACACTCACACCTTCTATCTGGTGGTGATCCACCCATGTGTGAGAGATGTGGTGAAACACTAACCGTAATTCACATTTTAATACAGTGTAAGGAACTAGAAACGCTTAGAAAACGACACTTCCTACTACCCTACCGGCAACAATTACCACTACACCCATCAATGTTCGTCGGTAGGGAAGCCGTTTTTAAACATCAGGCACTGTTCGCGTTTTTTAAAGACGTCGATAGTTTTCACGTCATATACCCAGGGAATCCGTAGCACGACCTCTGAAAAGAGGTTGTTGCTACGGTAGCTATACTGGAGAAAGCACCTGCCTCCCTGCCTTTGATCTCAAAGGCCTTGAGGAGGCATTCGTGCTCCCACCATATCACTATTGTTTTACCATCATGACCACTTGCCATTCATTCTCCATGCCCATGCTTCACGTCGCTCTCATGATTTTATTACATATATGTTTTACCCGCCTTTAGCGCGAGGAATTTTAGGCCCCTATACAGCCAGGTAACATGACCATTGTTCAGTTTCGTTATCATGTCTTGGCGCTCTTTGGCCATCAAATGGCCCTTGCGCCAATAAGCACCATATATCATCATCATCATCCCGGACGGCATTACGAACTCCCAGCGACGCCGCGCACGACCTGAAGTCGTCCATGTCGTGCGCCTTAAGCCGTTTTTTGCGCGTTAGCGAACCTGGGGACTCTATTTTTCTTCCTTTGTTATTGTAATTTATTTTTGTATGCACTTGTTTTTTTTCTCTCTTCTATGTTCTTTCACAAGCATCGGGACGATGCTTTTTCAGAGGGGGGCAATGCCACGCCCACTTCTTGTCTTGTTTTGATGTATTCGGGTTTGACCGGCAGGGACGGTTATCAACGCTCGACGCTGTCCGCGAAGCATTGTTCGACAAGCTTCACGTCTATAGTAGATCGTTCTGTTAAAATTGCGCCCCGCACGCGAATGTTCCAGCTTTGTCTAGAGCTAACGCCGCCACCAGCGATATTGCTGGAAAGTTCGATACCGCCTGTATAAAAGCCGACGCGATTGACCGCTTGTCAGTTGATCGACGGACGACGCCCTGTTCGCCGCTATCATTGTACAGCGTGTATTGCTGTAGCTCCAGTTCTCATTTTCCGGCCACAAGTTCGGCCAAATAAAGAGTTTCATCCTGCAAACGCCGACTGCTGTCTTCGTCGACGTCAGGACGCCGTGGCAGTATAGTTGTCATGCTTGGGAAAAGGCAGAGAGAGAGAGAGGTATGATGATAGGTGGCTATGGTAGAGCACAATGAGCCACTGTACACACTGTCCTGCGCGATAACAGGACACGCGCGAAAGTTTTTATGCCGTAGCACATGCTCTACAGACGAACATGTAAACCTGTCTCGCTTAGAAACCTTAACAGGCACCACGCCCAACGGAGTTTAACGCTTTCTAGAACCTTAAACGATGCTGATTAGTGCTGAAATCAGCACGTCAGCTCCAGTAACGGAGATGCATCAGCTTGGCTGACCTATCGGCACCGTCCCTATGGCGCATTCCTGCGCTCGACACATCCGTACGTCCTGGAAGAACGAATCTGTGGCGCGTGGAGTGGGTGCGGGGCACCCATACTTTAAACGGGGGGCGGGGGTCAGGGGGGCGCACGTTTTACTTCCCCCGCCCTCTCTTTGACCTGCCGATTCTCACTCCGTGATTAACGGTTCCTCTAATCGAAGGCGCCGCACTAAGAAGGTGCCGACGACAACGGTTCGGTCACGCCCGGGAGCTGTTGCCGCGCCGAATTTTGCGAGCGTGCGCGGCGGTCCGTTCCGGATGCGTTCGCAATGCGCTCGGACTTATCCAAGAGTACACGATAGCTGATCCCGGTAATGAAGCAAAGGAAAAGAACGAAGAGCATCTTCCAGGGCGCCCTGCTCTTGCGCAGGAGATAAACACGGGCGAAGTGTGCTCGTCCTCGGCAACAACCCAAGCACATTACAGAGGTCACTTGCGAGAAACGAATCACTCACTAAAAAGAAAGACGTTACGCCCAGCTCGATGGATAGGGCCTCGTTTGGAGGGTGCGGACTGACCGTTCGAGGAATGCATCCACTCTTCAGCCAGGTTGACGTGCAGTTATAAAGCGTGAGGAAATGTGCACCGTATTGACTGAAACAGCACTTGCGCTTGAACTCTTCGTAAGAGGTGCCATCCAGTGGTGATGTTGAATATCATTAGTACAAGCAGCCAGCTAATGGCAAACGTCACTTATACGAGAGTTGTTTCCGGCCCGTCTATCTGTAGCTGACACCAACCAGCCCTTATGACAGACAGACAATGACAATCTGAAAATTCTGATTTAGTGGTTTCGGCCTTTAACTGCCTCGATCGCCTGTTTAATATACGTAGGTTATTGCCCACTCGTATCTATATATCTATAATGAATTAGCAGGGACAGTTGGGCGAGTTGGTTGAAGTTCATCTTTAAAAGGCGCGAAAAAAACCACAACGGACAGGTAGGAAGGAGACAGGACGACGCGCTTCTAGCAACTGAAGCTTTAATCAAAAAGCGAAAGAAGATATACACACACATTACAAAAACAAGAAAAAGAACCAGACCACCGCAGAATGAATATGCATATAAAAGATAAAACACCGGGCACGTTTTTTGTCACCAGCTTAAGTTATATCAAGGTAATCTACCTCTCGGCTTGACAGCGCTACGGACGGACAGCTTATGCAAGAAACACCCGATTTAGAAATATAGGCGGCTTCCACAATTTCACGAGTCCTTTGAACTCGGTTCGAAAACAAAATAGCTGCTTCTTTAAACAAAGGAAGACACCCACAAGCATGACAATGCGCAGATAAGTGTGAAAGCTTGTCGGTCTTCAACGACCTTTCATGTTCACGCAAGCGTATGTTTACACACCGTCCAGTTTGTCCTATGTATGTCCGTTTGCAAGTTGTAGGTATGTTATATACTACGCCAACGCGGCAGGGCACATAGGTATTCACATGTTTTACACGGCAACGACCGTATTCAGAGCATCTCCTATCAACCATCCTCTCCACAGCAGGGCAAACACGCGAGAGCTTGTTAGGCGCACTGAAAACAACGTCAACATCATAACGCTTCGCAACCTTTTTTAACCGGTGCGCGGTCTTGTGCATATAAGGCACAACTGCGACCTTCGCCTTTTCCGCCTTGTTACTGTGAGGCACTGAAGTGCACCCCGATTTAACCCATCTGACATATATCTATAATTAAGCTCTCAAAAGCCACGATTCTAGTGTCATTTTCTCTCGTTAACACTGTTGTAACGTTGGTTACTGTGAAGGCCTATATTTATTGAGTTCTTCTCTCCCTTGCAGTTGTCGGGATGCGCGGTGCTCGGCGTGGGTGTGTGGACGCTGGTGGCCAAGCGGCACCACCTGAGCCTGCTGACCACGGCCACATACGCCTCGACGGCCTACATGCTCCTCCTGGCCGGGGCGCTAGTCATCCTCGTCACTGCGCTGGGGTGCGTGGCCGTCTGCCGCCTGCATCGGTGCTTCCTCCTGGCCGTAAGTGTTCTCCTCACTTGCTTCCTCACTGCCAACGTTACTTTCAATTAAAACTTACGTTGGGGCTCGTTGGAATCTCATACTTGTGCTTAAAAAGCAGCGCTGCAAAGTTGAATCACTTGCATGCAGTTTTCGTTCCTAAGTTTATTTCAAGTTTGTAGCGCTACTTTTTTAAAGGTATTTTTAAACCACACCAGTCGCACGTAGCGCCAGCTGGCGCGACTTGCCACTTAAAGGCCCGAACACACGTGTGCGTTGCAGCGTGTCAGCGCGTAGCTTCTGACGCGTCGCCGCGCCCTCTCCCTGTGGAGAGAGAGGGCACGCAGCTTCGCGTAGCCGCGCGCCGTCTCTCTCCACAGGGAGAGGGCGCGGCGACGCGTCAAAACGTCACGCGCTGACACGCTGCAACGCGTACGTGTGGTCAGGCCTTTATACTTACTTTGAGTATCTTTACTGCTGGCAGAGTACGGCGAGAAATATGTTTGCCAGCTGCTGCGTGTCGTTTAAGCCGTGCAATGGTGAAGCAGAACACTACGTCACGTAGCGAGCCGCGGCAAGTGAATTCTCCATGAAAAGTCATTCACTTCCCTTTTTATCTAGCAGTATCGGACTAACGTGCAATCTCCAAGACTCAGCGCATCGGCTTGGAATATTTGGTTCCCGTTAGTTTTTAACAGATATGAATATGCCCGGCTGCCCAGTTCCGCCTGCAGAGTGAGATCACGAGGAGATACCGCGCGCACAGGCGTGCGCAGGGTTCCCCATTAGGGGGGGGGGGGCAAAGGTTCGTCACAGCGCCCCCCCACCCTACTAAGTCAATGTATGGGGCAGATTTTGCACCCCCCTCCCTCTTAGGTGACTAGAAGGGTCAATGTACGGGGCAGATTTTGCGCCCCCTCTTATGTGATTAGGAGGGGCGCCCCCCCCCTCCTGTCCCCCCTGTGTGCACGCCTATGACCGCGCGCTCTGAAGTAATGGTCACGTGCTTGGGCATTTCGCTTTCAGTCGCGTCGCACAGTGCTCCTTTCTAGTTCTTTCCTTCGGTTTTGCATCGTCGTGTCCGAATCTAGGAGTTACCCTGCTTCTGCTCCATTAAAGTGCTTATTTGTGCATATTGCGCATATCTGAAAAAGGTGGAGACTTGGTTGAACAACAGTGCAATAAAGAGCAAGGCCTTCGGCACGAAGCCAACGCTCTGTACTTTGGCTTCATGCTGAATTAGTTGTGTGAATTAATTCGGGGTGTCCCATTGACACAGAGGGATACGTTAAACGGATGGGGATCGCGAGTAGAAACAGTAGAACATCGACATGTTCAGGATCACTTCTCATGAGCTGTTGGTATGCACTGACGCATTGCGAATTCAGCGTATAATCTTTGCACATGATGTTATAAACTCTGCGTCATCGTTTTCCTTACAGTACACCTTCCTGCTCCTTTTGATCTTCCTGATGGAAGCGGTCGCGGGGATCATTGCGTACGTCTATGAAGAACAGGTGATGAAACAGGTCTTTCTTCAGCAGCCAGTCTGTATAATGGAGGGTATACACTAATAGCCGCGGCGTCTTGTTCTCATTATATTTAGGTAAATGTTTACGTCCCTCAATAACTAAAACTGCCACTGCTAATTACGTGCGTGTAATGAAATCATAAAACGAAATTGCGTATCGGATGCACACCAAGTGGTTTCTTTCTTTTGTCGTAGTAAAAAAATATCCACAAACACGATGTTGACAGCCGTTACATTCGCATGCTGACCACAGCAATAAAAGTTATGCTTGTCCAATTGCTATTAGAAGGCAGACAAATATACATGAGCAGATATATGTGCTTGTAAAAATTAAGAAATTGTACGCTCTACAAGTACGCTTAAAATTACGCTACTTTTTCCTAATGATCAAATGCGTTTGTCTATATACGACTATTTCAGGTGTGGCACGAGTTGGCTGATGGATTGAACACAACTTTCGTCGAGAGCTACGGCATTGACGCAAGCAGAACAGAGGCGATCAACGACTTGCAGCGCACTGTACGTACACCTTGCATAGCCATCTTGAGGCCATGCACTTAATGACAAATCTATGAAAATATCAAGGAAAAAGTTGAAATAACATCATATCTGCACAATAACACCATATCTGCAACGGAATTCTTTAAACTGTAGTAATTATAGGGAAGCTCCAGACACAGTCACGCCGTCGCCGTTGTCGTGCTGTCCCACTGACGGCACATGCGCGATTCGCGGACGGAGGGATTCAATTCCGACCTTCCACTACTGGCATATGTGCGCACGCACTCTCTATAAGAGCACCAGTTTTCATGCTGAACTGCTTTATACGCATGCTTTGGTCTGAGAAGTCAACGTCATACCAGCGTCATTTAATATTTCACTGCGCGCTAATACTCACGCTTTCCTCTCTGTCTCATCTCGTACGTTGGATATCGTGGTGCGGCGCCTACAGTGCCACTGCCGGTGCCCATTATACGCCAGAGCTGCATGCGAGGCGCCTGATATCTGCCAGGGTGCCGTTGCTTCAAGCAGAGGCGTGGTCTTACGACGGCTCTTCTGAATCCGCTGCAAGATCGCACCCCTGGAGTCGCATTGTGTGCTGCACCGCCGCGCCAACACCTTCCGAGGAGTTTAAGCGGGACGCTGTCAGTGCTTCGCCTTTCGGGCGAAACTGCCGAATTAATAAGCATGTTTATCATGTACAAAGTGACCAGTTTCACAAAAAAGCACTTCGCTTGCTATAATTCAGAACCTTGCAGCGAATATAACGCGATATCTTTCGTGCCCGACAGCGCATGCTTCGCAAGAACAGAGCACCACTAAATTGCCTTGGATAAAGTGTTCTTACAAACCATTACTACTCTGTCGGAGGAAAGGCGTTGGTTATAGTGAAGGCAAATATGGCCAAACGTTGCTTCTTTCGAAGTCCGTGACGTCGGCTGAATAGTGTGACGTCACAAATTTTTGTGTGTTTCGTACTTGGGCTGCTTTGTTCCTCGAACTTCGTAAGGTTAAATTGCGTTTGTGCAAACTTCGATTAAATTCCTATTTTTCGTTTGACACTCCGTTGACCAAAGCAGGAACTGCGGTTGAGATTTGTCTTTCGTTTGCTGCATGTTTTATGGCTTACCAAGCCCCCGCTCTCGGTCAGACTGACCTCTGCGCAGTTTGAGAAGTTTAATTTACCGAGAAGCATAATTCATAATTTGATGTTTCCCCTGCCATTGTAGTTCGTGTATCATCAGAATGCGGCAAGCTGATCCACCAGGAAACTCAGCTTTACGGGAAAGCCGACGCCCAGATGACTGCGGGGAGACTATACAAGCGCATGCGCGCCTTAGGTAAAACGAGGGTGCAGCTGCGGATGGGAGGTGCAAAACGTGCGCAGCTCTTATGAATGCCCCGGCGCATGCGTATTCGGTCATTTGGGCGAGCGAGAATCGCTGCAGCGGATTTCGTGTGGCGTCCAGTTACAATGCTCTATTTCAGGCCCACGACTTTGGTTGCGTTGCGCATGCTTCGTATGCTTATAAATTATAATTGTAACGCTAATCACTAATCCTACTCACCCTTCCATTTTGTAGTCATCAAATTAACCCCCCCCCCCATTTTATGTTATCAGTGCAATTCAAGTTTAATATTGCGCACAGACATGCCAGTTTGGTTCGCACATCGCACATTATAGTCCTTTGCTAGACCAGTGGCGTAGCCTGAGGGGGGGGGGTTCAAACCTCCCTTAAAATTTTCAATTTTTGATGTGTATATATACATGCACACATACAAACGCACGCACAAACATACATAAAGTATGGTTGAACCCCCCCCCCCCCGGCCCCCCGAGAATTTCTGGCTGCATTACTGTTGCCTACTTCACGTAGTTCCTTCCCCCACCCTCTATCCCCTTAAATAGGGATAAGTAAAGTTTTTTCATTCATTCATACACTCATTGCAAGCGTGCAGTGAGTGTCACATTTATCTACAAAAACATACGGCCAAAATGGTACAGTTCTTATTAGGAACATAATTTTCATCATGTCATCATATCTAAAGGAAAGTAATGCGATATTTTTTCCAGTCTCTGGAGGTAAACATGTTTAGGAGTATGCTGGGTTCATTGCCTCATGACCATATAGTAATTAAATATTTTTCTTTCTCTTGTTTTCAGTTCAAGTGCTGCGGTGCCAATGGTTTCGACGACTGGAAACACAGCGTGTGGCTTCGCAAGAACTCTCGTACCAACAACAAGGTTCCAGACTCCTGCTGCAAGACCATAGGCCTTGGCTGTGGCAAGTTGGCCCACCCCTCAAACATCTACTACGATGTAAGCACCACAAAGAAGCACTGTCCGAGCATGACAAAAGCAGTCAATTACTATGCAGTCGAACCCAGACATATCGAACTCGAAGGGAAATGGCAAAATACTTCGATATATCAGCAATGCATATAAGAGATATAGGCTTCACCTCATGGCTGTTATTTCCACCAGTAGTATGCTTCACCGCATAATGCGGCTGTCTTGCAGTGAAGGTTAGAAAAGGTGGAACGCAAATAAGATGCTTGCTGTTCGAGCCATTGATACCTTGAGCCACATAGCTTACCGAGTTTTTCTTCATGTCATGTAATTACTTCCAGATTTAATGCCTTGCTTGACAGCGCCTCCTAAATTGTGCTGTTCGTATATCCAGTCACTTCAATACTCTTAGGAGAAGATCACTTGCAGGGGCGCGCAGCATGGCGTTCGGTACACCGGAAGTGGCGGTGAATGTTTTCGATAAACGCATGGTACAGTGCCACACTTCCCTATGGGCTATTCAAGAAGACGTTACAATTGTTCGATATGTCCAGGCTCGATTACCTCATGGATCTTTAATCTATTTCGCCACATTATGACCTTACCAGCATATATGCATGACTGCTATCATGGTTTGAAGTAATGGAAAACCTAACTCTCTAAGTTCAACGAATATCAAACCTTGCTGCTGGCACACATGTACAGAAATTATTTGCAAAGCCAAATTTCTATACACACTGCAAAGTGGCCTTAGCGGCCAGCAGTGCCATTACACATTCATGTTAAAGGGACAGGGCGTGCAAGCACGGACACAAGAGAGAAGTCAAGACACTGCAAACGTCAGTATTTGTGGTGTCTTGACATCTCTCTTGTGTCCGTGTTTGCACGCCCTGTCTCTTTAAAAAATGAATACCTACCATCTAACTCAACTCTGCTTTTCCAAGCTTCATTAAACATTACCTCCCACACATACAGTTATTCTGTTACATGATCCAACCAGCTGGAAAATACAGTGAGCATTATTGAATACAATTGATTAGTGTTATTTAGACAACAGCCAGTTTAGCTTGCCTTCTGACTTGTCTGTATTAAAAAGTTACAAAGGTGCAGAAAAAAGTTAGTTTTCGGGTTTATTCTGGTAAGCAGCTAGACCAAAATGTTATTCCTTAAATAGCATAAAGCTGTGAAGAAGATAATAATAATAATAATAATAATAATAATAATAATAATAATAATAATAATAATAATAATAATAATAATAATAATAATAATAATAATAATTGCTGGGGTCTTACATGCCAAAGCCATGATATGATTATGAGCCACGACCTAGCGGTGGACTCCGGATTAATCTAAATCTAAGCACATGGGTGCTCTTTTCATTTTGCCCCCATCAAAATGAGGCCGTAGTGGCCGGGAATTGAACCCATGCCCTTGAGCTTAGCAACGTGGCAACTCGCTTGCTAAGCTACAAAGGAGGGTGAAGAAAGCAGAGAATGCATGTTATACAAGACGCTAACTCGTAACAAATACTTATTTTGAAAAAGTGCACTAAATATACACTGTGCCAGCTACATCATGCACCGAGCTTTAAAAAAAGAACAAAAGAAAAAAAAACTGACCAATCATCCTTCGTGAATCACACCGAGTGTATGTTGTTCAGGGACAAGTTGCGAAGCAACCAGAAATTTTTATTTCGTGACATTCAATTAGTTAATTAAAAGTAATGCTCCAACCTTTTAACGATGATAATTGCCAATACGTTCATTAAGGAATTGTAGATAGTTGAGAGATATCAACATAAGGTGTTTTTGTCAAAGTACAAATTGCATGTTTATTATTATCGATATCTTTTGGCGAATAGGCAGAGCCTGCAGAAATGTAAAAGCTGCAGAGTGAAACTACAGAGTGAAGCAGCAGATCACCTGCTGTAATGATGTTCATATCATGGGGAACAAAATTCTGTGCATACTGTATACATATGCTGGGCAGTAAAACACATGAAAGCCATTGTAACATAAGGATTCACTTCACTTGATTCCATTACTTTCATTCACGGTTCACCAGTGGCTGATCAGGGTAATAACTTTTGTTTAGGATTGCTTGGACCAGTGGCAATGTGCAAAAAGAAAATACACTGGAACGAAGCCAGTGCAGTAAATGTATCACTTTACACCCCAATACCTGCTAAGGTGAGAGAGTCAAACGTGCATTAACTGTGACATATACTTGCTCAGAAAGTATGATTCGTGGGCTGTTTAGCTAGTCATTATAGAATTAATCATTTCAATAGCACACTTGCTGGGACACAGAAGAATGCAGAATCACACAAACACGAGTGACCACGTGCGTGTGATGTCAGCTTATCTATGTGTCAACAACTGCACAGTCTTTGAAATGATAAAGCGAAATGGAGTCGTATGCAGGAATGCAGGTACTTCTCAGACTTCACCTTGTACACTTCATGTTAATTTATGCCTAGCAACAATCGCAGTGCTAGGCTTCTCTTCTTTGTTGTGGTTGTTGCTATGACCACACGTAAGAAGTGACAACAATGATTGCTCCTTCAGCGGAAAAAGAAATTTGAACTGCTTTGTCAGCCATGCAGTACTACACGTTTAAAAAAAAATGTCTGGGGTTTTATGTGCCAAAAACCAAAATCTTTATGATGATAACGTGCACCGTAATGTGGGACTCCGGATTAATTTTGAGCACGTGGTTCTTTAGCTTGCACCGAAATCTAATACATGGGTGTCCTTGCATTCTGCCCTAATCGAAATGCGCCTGATGCTGTGGCCTGCACTCAAACCGGCATTCTTGATCTTAGCAGTGAAATGCCTTAGCCACTAAACTACCATAGTTAAATAAATTCGTTCTTTTTTTTTTTCAGGGCTGCATCAATGCACTTGATGAACAGATACGGGAGCATTTAATCATCATAGGTGCTGTTGGCCTTGGAATATGCCTTGTCCAGGTAATTAATAACTCAACTCTCCTACAGCAGCCATCATATTATACAGATGCCCCTGTCGACAGAGTCAGGACTGCCATAAAAGCATCAGATATACTAAGCATGTAGTGGTTGCACATTCATATTTAATTTCCTCTGCACCCCCCCCCCCCCAAAAAAAAAATGACAAGAGAAAGTTATCTAAAAGAAATTCACTGTACAAAGGTTTTGTGAGGTTACTTGAAGAATTGGTTCACTTTGACAAAAAGACTGGTATTTCAAAGACAGTGGCACAGCCAGGGCGTGGCACACCGGGCCCATGCCCACCCCGAAATTTTCTTTTGCCATGGCATACAGAGCCCAAAATGACACTCGGCCACATCTGCCTGCCCGGGCACCCCCCCCCCCCCCGAAAAACAATTCTGCCTACGCCCCTGTTCAAAGATTATGTTATTATTGAGCAATTAGTGGCAGGCTTTCTCTTAATCTGGAAAAGCAGAACTGAGGCATCATTAAACATTAAAGATGGCTTCAAAGTGAGAAAATAATTTTCATAGCTCAGGTTTTGCCCTTGATAAGTAATTCAGGTTTACTTCAAAAGCTCTAGAAAAAAGCCTAGATGAGAGGAGGGGAGAGGTAAAAGCATTCAGGATGCTTCTTAATGGCTCATACACACACAAAAAAAGGTGTGGATACCTTAGGAAGCCTCAAGGTACACGATGGAAACTAGAAGAGATCGCAAAACAGGGAATCTTGCTGGAGCTGACGTTTTGACATGTCCGCTTGTCGAAATTCAGCTCCAGTGATATTCCCTGATCAATGATTTCTGATCACTTCCAAGCCTCTATCTCTCCCTGAACTTCTTTCTCAAGATCAAAACCAGCATTAAATCAGAGCAGCTGGTGGCCTTAACAAGCAATATTAGACGGTGCCACAAACTGGTTTGCGATTATTAAAGCAGGCAAGAGGGGCTTCCTTTCATCAGTGTTGTCTAACAGCTTGGCTATAAGGCAAACAAATCTGTGGACTCTTAGCCATTCCTGATTTGGTGCTTGGTGTTCTCGAAAAATTCGTGTCCACTTGCGTTTACCTAGTTCATAGGTATAACAGCACAAACGTAACAAGAAACCAAGACACAGTACAGAGGGTGTACAGAGGGCAGTATTTTGTCTGATATTGATGAATTCCATAAATAGTATGCAAGCTGATCCAAAAATAAACTGTTAGTTGAAGCCAGCAATCTGTCCTGTGTCTTCTTGGTTTCTTGTTACGTTTGTGCTGTTATACCTGTGAATTATGCATTATCAACTAGCCTGCCGACAAATGTTACTGTGTTTACCTGCTAATACTAGTTCTTTTGCTGCCTTTAGTGAAATCGAGAAACGAACCTGCGACACATGCAATGACTCCTGGGCGGCATCACTTATATAAATTGACAAAAAAAAAGTGTAAAAGGAACAGCCATATATAGAAAGCAAAGTGCAATGTTAACAGTACAACCACAGGTGTGTGTGGGGTCCCACATTAGAGAGAGGTCCTTAATCTTACACACACCCCCCATCACCGTGAACCTTTGTGCCCATCAAATACACAAAAAAAGCTCACTCGCACAAGTTGCATAATTTATTTCTAGTGAAATGTAAATTCAAGTTGGATATTTTACCGCAGTTTCAACATTACACACAGGAACTACAGCCAAGTTCTTTCCTCCAAGCTTTTATCTAACACAGTTGTACACAGGGTCCAAACAGCTATAAAAAAAAAACAGTTGGAGAAGCAACTAACATCTACTGTGGGGATGGAAAGAAACGCGAACAATGCGGCATCTACATTCTCTGCTGTTTCGCATTTCTCTTCAAGCGGTTGTAGCCTGGATGGTGATAACAAGCCGCTAGAGTCGTCCACGATGCAATCAAGAACCATCTAGCATCTTTTTATTGTCACCAAGGTCAGAGTGTGATGAAAACAGTGTGTCGCGCTGTTCGTGTTTCTTTCCATCTCCCCTGTACGTGTCCTACTTGTGGGACCATTTGAGCATTCTTCTAAGGACGTTTTCGAAGCTCTTTGGTGTCATTTCCGCTGATATATATGAGCTCTCATGTGCAGCACCTAGACCAAATTTGCACCCTGCCCCCATCATCTTCCCACTGCACATGCCTAAAAACGCAACTGACTAATCTCTCAGTGAAAGACTTGAGCAGTGTACGTTGAATGATGTAGCATATGTTTCTTCTATCTTTCTTTCCTCAGGTTTTTGGCATGATATTCTCCTGCTGTCTGTACCTGAGGTTACGGGACTACAGGAGGCATCCGCAGTACTACTGATGTTGCATTTATGGACTTTCTAAGGAAGTAATCATTGGAAATGAGAGAGGAGGATTTGTGCAGCACAAGATGCACAATACCACGCTGCAAAAGCAGTTGCAAGCTCTGGGGCGTCTTTACGTCACACCACAATAATTTGTCAGCCGTCTTACAGATATCTGCTTGCTTTTACACGACACGCCTGGTACTTTAAGGTCATGAACACCATACAGGCTAGCAGTGTGGCATAGTCTTCTTGACAGATGCAGTTTTTAATAATGCAAATGGAAGCAAGCCAGATGAAGGCTGTTGTTGTGTGACAGAAAGGTGCCTCGAAGTGTGTAACTCCATTTGCAGAGTGAGAAAGGCGCTGTGCCCTTAGAACGGAAGAACAGGAAATATTCGGGCCTTTGTTCTGTACATAGTGGGTCGTGCAGCTGTGTAGGTTATTTATTTGGTGCGCTATATACCAAGGAAAGAATCTCGGTGTCATCTCGTGTTCGGTCATTTTTCGAAAATTTTTTTGCTTGTTTGTACATATACGTGCGTGGTCTGCAATGCTGTGAAATGCAATGTGTAATTTAGTGTCACTCAAAGCATATTGTGAAGCTTTATGTCAAGGTTGTGCTAAGCCAACGTCAATGGTCAACTCATTACAACTTCTAAGTGTGTGCTGTTTTGTTTCCTGTGACAGAATCAATAACATTAAAAAAAAACAGAAAAGGCATCTGAGAGAAGGCCTCAGTGTACTGAGGTGTTGGAGTCACATGCTGCTGATTCTGTACAGCATCTGTACTGTTACCTATTTATAAACTGCGTAGCTTTCCTGTGAGGATAGTGGCTATTAGATGTAAATAAACTGTTTCCTCAATGTTGCAGTTAATGTCTCGATGTTTTTTTCCCCCTCATTACACCAACATATCATGGCCAAACTAAATTCACACCTGTTTTGCTTATAGTTTATCCCTGCTGGTGTTAGTATCTTATAAACAGAGTTCACTACCACTTTTGAAAGTGCTGTTGCAATTTGTATGTGAAGTTTTTAGTGAACATTTTACTTTTATGCCTCCTGTGTGGTATTAAAGATCTAGAAAAGAAGTATCGCTTCCTTAGAAAACTGGCGCTTTGGTCCTCGAGAAATGAAGGAAGAGATGAAAAAAAAAGTAGCAGTTTAAACTTGTTGCTTATAATATTACTCTACAATATTACCTAAGGTATGCTTTGTGAAACAAGATTTCTACCTTTGTTCTTTGTTAATGATGTTGGTGTCAGTTGAACATTTTGGATGCAGTCTCGGAGCAGCAATGGCTGACAGGTGACACACTTCGTTTAGATCACAATGATCATATATTAGTGTACTAAGGTTCTCAAACCTTCATTTTTAGGGAGCATAGAGGTTTTATAAGTGCGCAAATTATTAAACTCTGCACTGGACAGGCAAAACTGCTAATAATAATAAAAAACGTTAACCATGCGTTTTCACATGAAAGGAAAAAGAAAGATGTGGTTTAGCCACTTCTTAAAGGTGTCATGAACCACCCCTCGGGCTTGGTGAAAAAACACATCTTTCGGAAAGCAGACACTGCTATGAACAGCTTGGCCAACTCTTGCACTAGTGTGTGGCCAGGACAGTTTAGAAGTGGAGTGCGAAGTTGCCATTTTCTCAGTCGCCCTCGCTCTATTCATACAGAGGCCTGTGCTCACTCTCTTCGGAGCTGGCGACACCAGCTGTTTGGTGTCACACAACAGATATTATTCTATTGGCTAATAGACGACAAAAATCAAAAGCGGTGTTTGGATCAGATGCGCTTCTTGCCACGTGTCGCCATGTGCCGGCGCCACGCTCCAGTCTGCTAACATTACGCAGTGAGCCACACAGAAATTCCAACATGAGAGAGTGATCGCATTTCATCATGTGCGCTCAAGGTCATGACGCGCGCTGATGTGACTACTTTCCCTTGTGCTATTCCTCCCTCTGTGTGTATGTCCCCCCCCCCCTTCCAAAAAATGTCTGGTTACATTACTGCTGCGTAGCTTCCAGCACGCTTGTCAGGACGAGAGAAGAGAGAAGACACTTAAAGTATGTGTCAACCTGTAGCACCGCTCGTTCTTGAAGGATTTCAGAAGTTTTTGTGGCAATCTATTCGTGACACAATAAACTTTGATATATATCTGAGGTCATTCAATGATTACTTGGAACGAGTGGTTCAGGACCATTTTAAACAGTTTTTTTTTTTTGCAGAAGAACTTGCAGGCTTTCCACACCATTCTGTCAGGACTTCATCTGCCATCAATTAGTTCTGTCCATTAAAAAATTAATTTCATGTCATTTCTTACATGTGCAAGATCGGTGAA